>NW_025365075.1:0-5437 GCF_016433145.1 Gracilinanus agilis | reverse complement strand
ATCTCATATAACTATATTATTATATGTTATATAACTATATTATTATATATTATATAACTATATTATATTATATTATCTATATATCATACAAATTTCTGGAAAAGAATATGAATGCATTGACCCCCAGGAAGGTTTCCTTGAGTTTAGAAATCAATGTTTCTAGTGAAAATTATGAGATCATGAAATTCTCTAGACATAATGTTATTCACTTCAACTTTTCTTATATCTCATTATTTATGGCTCTATAAAGTCATTTTTGCAAAACAGAAATCTATCTCTAATATGACCTCCATCTACAACTCCATGTATTTTTAAAAATGGTTCTGTACAGGAAATGTGACACACTAGAGGAAAGTCCTTTAAATAAGTTATTGACTTCTCTCTGTTCTAGTCAGTTGGCATAATATCACTAATTTGGTTTGTTTGCACCAATGAATCTTTAGATTCCAAATTACAATTATCAAACCATCAATCATTTATTAAGCACTTACTTTGTGTCTGGCACTATACTAAGCACTAGAGATGCAAAAAATAAATCCAGAATAGTGCTTTTCCTCAAGGAGGTTACATTCTAGTGAGGGAGGCAACATGTATATAAATAAACTTATTTGTAGAAGAGACAAACAGTTGAGGAGGCTTATGTCAAAGTGACATTTGAATAATCTTAAGGAAAATTAAGGATTCTAAAGGTGACAGTGGAAAGAGAAAACATTTTCACCATGGTGGACAGCTAGTGCACAATCATAGAAATTGAATATGGAACAAGATGAGGAAGGAATGGCAAGTAGTCTAATATGGCTAGAAAGTGAAGTGTATGGATGGGAATAATTAATGTGAATGGAAAAATAGAAAGGGCAAGGTTTTGAAGAACTTCAAATGTCAATCAGAGAAGGCAATATTTGATTCTAAACATAATAGGGAACCACTAGGTTTTTTTGAACTAATTTTTATTTGGGATCAGAACATATCTTCATTTCACAGCTTTTTCATGTTTAAAAACCTGTAAAATGGACTCACCAGTCTACATGTGGATGACTAGGAAATTTGTTTATAAAACCAATCAAAGTTCTAAAAAAGAATGAACTTGCTGACAAGGAGTATTTGAATACAGTTCATTATCATTATTCAGGCACTGAATAACTCCCAGAGAGACTCAGGTTTGGGGTGTTTTGCTTTTTTCTTAGGCATCAACATTCAGTGCCTTGTATGCATATATCTCTAAGAGGCAACAGTGCTTAGGTTCACCCTGATAGTTACATTGACAGGTGCTTTTTCAATGAGCATTTGCAGTTGTGTTGACTTCAAAGAAAATTTCTCTTGACAGAATGGTTCAAGTTTATAGCAATTATCATAAACTAGACTTCAACTATACCACTGAGGCAATAACAACATATTTCACCACTTTGCTAGCATTATCTTCCTTCTTGCCACAAATAATCAGATACTCCCTTAGAACACAAATAGGTTCCTTGTCTCTGCATCAAAAGAAACAACACACAGTAGTGGTATGTCACCTGTGCCCTTTGCTGTTGAACTGGTTCAACAATCTCCCTGTCTGATGCCATTATGTTTTCCCAGCACACAGGCACATAACAATCCTGTGAGCTTCAGGGATGCTTCTTTGAATCCTGGTCTGACATACTTCCCTCTCCCTGCAGATGGGATGAACAAATTACAATTGGGTTTGAAAGGATAGGTAGCGCTGTTTATCTCCAGGGTTTTGCCAGCCTCCTGTTGCAATACATACTGTCTCCAGGGCTAAGACACCTCATTTCCCAAGCCAGGATTTACTGTGATTCCTTGTCAGGGCTTTGTTTGCAGGAAAGAAGAGAATTTTCATCAGGAGAATGAGTACTTAGAGTAACAATCTTTCTCTCTCTCCTTCAAAAACATACAGACTACATTCAAAAATATACCCAAGAACACACATCATTCTTATTTCTGGCATATTTTGTCATGTTGCTAATAAGATGTATCATTTTAGACATTACACTGCTCCTTGGTGCTTGCTCTGGATAGAGAAATTAGATAAAGACGAAAGGCAAAGTCATTTGAAATTGTGGTTCTGGGGGAAATCAATAAACATTTCTAAACAAATAAATCAACATAACTTCGACTTTTGGAAGGATTGCTCTAGTTAGGAGATATCTGGTAGTGCAGGCAGACAAGAGCTATCACAAGATGCAACACTCTTATTTGAATGAAAGAAAAAAACTGTTAAATAATGTGATAGTATACTCTAATATACTATAACCATTTCCCTTTACCATAGAGCATGCTCAGAGCCATCTCTCCTAGTTTCAGGAGATCAAAAGGGTTTGAGGTCTGCTTTAGGGGATGACTCAACATTGAAATGACATGATGTTTTAGAATTATGTGGAAAACTTGAATGATCCCCTTGGCAGCCCCTGCCTAGTGCCCTCAAATAAAAGAGCTGAATCTAGAGCTCTGGATTCTTCTACATCTTTTTTGCTTTTTTATTCTTTATTGATCTTAAATTAATGACTACCCTCTGATGGATGCACAGTTTTGGAAGCAACCTTATCTTTCAAAAGGTCCATATGTCCCATGGCGGCTAGAGCTTGAAAGTGGCAGGAATGACTGGTTTCAGCAGATGTAGAAGTGGTTTGTTGTGGATCTGATTGGAAGATTGAACATAGAGATAGTTCATATCCATACTGGAATGAGAATGCAGAGCAGAGGAGAATTGAAAAATGTCCAATCAGCAATCACACATACTGCTTTGTGTTCTGATAAAGCTCAAGAACTCTCCATTCAGATGATTTACTTGTTGTTAGTTATAAGTTTTGGTTGAGTCTTGTTCCATTTATGCATGCAGAGATTTTTTTAATCATTTGCTCTCTCTTATGTGTGTAGGATAAATCTTTTTTTCCAAACCTGATTGGAATTTTTATATAGAGTACCTTTATCCTCAGGACAGCTAGAGGCCACAGTAAATAGAGCCTGGAGTCAGGAAGACTCATTTTTCCGAGTTCAAATCTGGCCTCTGACACTAGCTATGTGATCTTGGACAAGTCACATAAATCTGTTTGCTTCAATTTCCTTATTTTTAAATGAGTCAGAAAATGAAATGGCAAATCTCCTCTGTATCTTTGCCAAGAAAACCCCAAAATGGGTTACAAAGATTCAGAAGTAACTGAACAAAACAAAAACATTTTATTACTTTTACTTTTTGGGGACCCTAGTCCTGAGTTATAAGTCAAACCCTTTCTCTGAGACATAGAAGTTAAGGACTTAAAGAGCTGAAGAATGTGAAAGAGAGGAATCTTATCCCTATCATTAGGGGCAGGTCCCCAAGAATGTCTGAGCCATTTAATTAGGTTCAGAATAGAGAGATTCACAATTCTCTAGCTCCAGTGGCATCAGCAACAGCCTTTTAAAGGGAGCATGGAAATATTATAAGTGATGAGTGACTGAGTACTTCAATATTTCAATGATTTCATGCTTTTCACCAGTGTGGGCCCTCTCTCCACCTGTGCATTCTGTGACCCACCTATACCACTTCAATCTCTGTAATTCTTGACTATATCCTTTCATTCAGCTTCCTTAGATGATTTGTCCAAAATGCTAGGATCTCTTTCCCAAATCTTATAATATTTCTTAATTATCTTTGCAGTAGTTGAATGCATATCAGGATATCATTATCTGTTTTTGTAATAAATCTTAAGTTCAAAACTCTAACTACACAGTAATACATCAAGAATTGATTATACTATTGAAATGACAACCCAGGAACTTGGTCCATTTGTAAATATATATTGAACATAAAATACAAATGGACATATGTTGGGCCCAGAATCAAATAGGAAACTAATTAAGTAGGAAAACAGAATTGTTTTAGGGAAATTATATAATACTTTTTTTCATAAACTTTAGATTCTCCCTGAAACAAAGGCATATTTTCTAAAAAATCAACAATATTCTTCCAACAGTGATATGGCTGCAAGTCATGGAATAACACAATCTCTGAAGCATTAAAATTGAGGTTTACCCAAGTATAGAAAGTGATCATAAATAGGCTACATCCATTCATGTACTTTTGCCCTTGGATAAAAAAGGCAAGTGTCTCAGGTTTCTTCTTTCTTCTGTTTTTTCTTCCCCTTCATGTACCCAAAGTTTTTATTTTTTCTTCTAGAGCAGGGGTCCTAGTCTCAAAAAAGAAACATATTCCTATAGGCAGCATATTTTGAATTAGAAAACTACAAACATTAACATTGTCTATCTTATATTTTTGTTTATTTTATTAAACATTTCCCAATTACATTTTAATTTGGTTTGAGTCACACTGGGGAATTTTGCCAGCAGCTTCAGGAACACAACCAAGAGTTCAACATTTCTGTAGTATTCCACTCCCTTTATGGTTGATCTGTCACTATAAAATAATATTTATTTTTTTCTTTTTTTAATTCCTTAGATAAAGCTTTTTTTCCTTCCATCATTTTACTGAGTGCCAGAAAATTCTAAATGTAAGGATCTCTGAGAAGTTATTTTGTAGAATACATGAATTAGGCACAAGCTAGGACCTCATGTCCTGACTTGGTGAACAAGGGTTCTAGATACTCAAGGGTATTCTCTATATATTTCATTGCTAAATTCCCCAGGGCAGAATCAAATGGAATCTGTCCCTCAGAACACAAGCTTGTCTTTCATTTCTATGGGTAGTAATTACTGATTGTGGCTCACTGAAAGAGCTGGACAGGTTTCTTTTCTCCTACCCTGCAGCAATCAGTCTCCAGAGAGTGAGAGAAGTGGCCTAGAAGAAAAAACTCTGTCTCAGCAAATTTGCAAAATGTAATAGAGGAGGAGAACAGAAGATTATGAAGAACATTTATCCAACATCATGCCCAAATCCAACATGCTTTTAACTAGGGTGAAATAATATTAAAAGTCATATCATTCTATTTTAGTGTAGTGGACTACATATTAGAACTAAGAACTACATTTAGCTATAAGTGACTCACATAATGGTGAATTTAGCATAAAATAGTCCAGATTTACAATATCATTCTCATCTCATTTATTCTATTTCTCTCTGACCTTTACCCTGGAACTTTCTTTAATCAAGTACCGAATTTTTTAAAAGAGAATTTCCCAACTTACTCTAACATTTCTACTTTTGATGAACTTTTCAGACTGAGAGACAGGGAAATTAGGATTGAACTAGATTGATTTGAAATAGAAAGGGTCTGCCTCAACTTTCATGGAAGAATAAAATCTATCTACTTGCTTCAATTCGCTGTCTAGAATTTGTCCCTAGAAGTTATGGTACAAGCAGTGGACCTAGGTCCTCCTGAAATAGATAGAACCATGACTTCTGTGATTCTATTATTAGAAAAACAAAGAAGCATACACACACAAACACACACACACAGAGAAAGAGAGAGAGAGAGAGAGAGAGAGAGAGAGAGAGAGAGAG
>NW_025365074.1:0-7106 GCF_016433145.1 Gracilinanus agilis | reverse complement strand
ACACACACACACACACAGAGAGAGAGAGAGAGAGAGAGAGAGAGAGAGAGAGAGAGAGAGAGAGAGAGAGAGAGAGAGACTTCAACTTTAGTATAAGTGATCCTCTATTTGGCTGGTTAGCCAAGTCTGACATAGATCAAGAGCCAAGATAAGGGAGTAGCACAGGAAGAAAAAATGCCAGCCCAGTGGCAGGTAAGGAAGCCAAGAGACCAATTAGCCTTCCCACTTGGGTTTAAAAAACCTGTTCTTGGCCAAAGACTTTCAAATGTCATGCTGTCTGCCCTTCCGTGTTGACCTTGTGGTGGCTCTGGCAAATTGATGTTAAAGACACGCATGTTGATGCCAGGGAATGCCAGGAGACCCCAGCCTCAAGCTGTTAGACATGATGCTACTCTGTGACACCTATGCCTCATCGTTGGGGTGCTGTGGGATGAAGGTATTTTACTTCACACAAGTTGTTCCTAAAACAAAAGATATGGGTTTAAAAAAAGGCTCTGAGGATTAAATTCTACTTCACCTATTCTTGAATCAAAGGTCCATCTAAAAATATCATTGTTCCACCTGTATTGCTATAGATTGAATGCCATAGAACACTATGGTTTCTGAGGAACTGAAAAGCATTATTACCTAACAGGTGATAGAAAGATATACAGAGAGTGTTGAAAGGATGGGTTTTATTGACAAGTGACTAGGAGTTTTGCTTTAACTACTTGAAATACCAATCCTTTCTAGATCAGGGGTCTGATGTCACTTTCCTGATCTTAAGCTAAATAAACTCCAATCTGACTGCAGTTATAATAACAAGGTTTTATTGAATACACACAAATTGGGTAAGGTGGGGTGAGTGGGCTTTAGGTTTTCCCCTAATTTATACCCCAAATCTACCTTTCCCCACCAAACTATCTTTCACAAGATTTCTGCAGTGCTCAGTAAAGGCGAGCTTGCTCTAACTTCCTCTCTGCCTTGATTTCCCCTTTCTGTCTATCTAAACCTAGACTAAGCCCATGTAAATAGAAATAGATTTTAGTTTGATTACAGATGGAGTCCGAAGTCAGGTTTGATCCTGTTTACCTTGGTTAGAAACTGTTCACCAAGGGAACTGAGTAGTTCAGATCAATAGCACTGACAATTGCTGGCAAAGGCTTTCCAAGTAGAAGGAAATGCTGCAAAAGGTTGATAATGTGTTAAATAGATGGCTGGTTGATCTTAAGAATCAATCAGGTATCCACAGGTATCAGAAGCTGGGCTCAGAAGAGTGTTTCTCCCTTCACCGTTTGAAACCAACTCCCAGAGTCTGTCCGTTGCACAACATTCCACATCTCAAGATACCAAAATCTTTCCCCTGCCTGCCTTCTGTTCTCTGTTCTTCCACTTCTCAGCTACTTTCCATTTTTTTCCCCAAATTCCCATTTATCAGTGTGAAGAGGCTCCAACACATACATTACAAACCAGGGATTATGAAGAAGCACTTGAGTAAAATATATCAAAGAAATGTGTGGTTGAAAAGCAACAAGTAGGTCTCCTAAGAGAAGAATAAGAGATGATCAACTATGTATGCCAAAAGTATTCTCAAGGAGAAATCAAGGAAGGCTTGGTTGCGATTTGTTATCACTGGAGGAAATATCCAAATGGACATGATCCTAGATCAATTTGAATACACTTTGTTTTTACTTATTTGTGTTTATGCTGTTTTCTCTAAGTAAAAGTTGTCTTTGAAAGCAAGGATTGTTTCAGTTTTGCCCAGTACCTAGTACAGTGTTCAACAGAAATTGATTGTTGAATGAATGAACTAGTCTTGGTAGTAATCTGGGGTGAAATATATGGTTAAAAAAATAGAGAGGTTGCACTTATCAAGAGAATTTGAACTAACTGTGGTCAATTTTCACTTAATGATTAATAGAGAACATATTTATTTGGATTTGATATGAATATCTACTTTACCTTTACCAATCCATAATATGTCCAGGTCCTTGTATTTTATATTTCAATCATTCATTCATTCAGTTATTTCTTATATGTTCACTAGATGGAAGGTATTGTGCTAATGATAGGATTCTTCCAAGAAAAGAGTTCGCTTTTATTTGTTTAAACCCTAACTTCACGATTGTGAAGTTGATCCCAAAAGTTGAAAGTTCTGCACATATACACGTTATCATTTCTCAAGTGTTATTTTTTGTAGTGTGCACAAAGCATCCATTTATTGTTGTTCAGGGTTATCTCACTCTGTGTCATGAACTACTGCTCATATATCAAACTCCCAACAGAGTATACTCAAACTAACTCAGACAAGCACAGAGCTGCTATCATTGCTGAAAACTAAATCAATCTTCTTCACTGTTAACCTTCCCATGAACCATTCAGAGTCTCTAAAGTAGGCAAGAGAACATGTTTGGTACAAAGGTCATTTTAGTGAAATGATAAAACTCTGGGTCATTGAGTAAACATTGCTCATATAGAATTCTAGTTATAATTCTCACTTAGGTAGAGGAGACTATACTGAACCGTCTTTGTGTGATTGAGGCAAAAAGATCTGAAGAATAGGAAACAAAGAAAAGGGGATCCGGTTTGATGTTAGCTGAAGTATAACAAAGGCAATTTTTGCTTTTTAAGTGATAGTTGAAAGATGACATGGGTGCTTTTTAATGACATCTTTGTAAAAATAATTTTTAACATTAGTTTTTTAAAAATGTTAAATTCCAAATTATCTCCCTTCCTCTCTTTCCTTCCCTTTTTGAAAAATTAAGCAATTTGCCTTAAATTATACATATGCAGTCATGCAAACTTTTAATGTCATCCACAAAGAAAATGCCATTTTAAAATATGAAAGTTCATTATGTTAAACAATACAGAATGCAAAGATTTTCTTATAATTTGCTACAGCTGCATCCAGTTTTCCTGTAAATTCTAGTTTCCAGGGGAAAACAATCTACTTTTTTTTACAATTGTGTAAGTTTATTATTTTTTACATTAAATTTATTTATTTGTGTATGAAATTAAAATTCCCAGGTAACTCCCTCCTTCCTTCCCTCCCTCTCTCCCATCCCTGCACTAGGAAAGACATCATTTGACAAAAAGATATATGTATTTATAAAACTGTATCTTATTTATCAGTTTTATCTTTGGAGGTGGACATACACAAGCCATTCTTCAAACAATATTTCTGTTGTATATAGTGTTCTCTTGGTTCTGCTTCTTTTATTCTTCATAATTTCATGAAGATCTTTCCATGTTTAAAAAAATTAACTTGTTTATAATTTCTCACAGCACAGTAGTATTCTGTCACAATGATATACCACAACTTGTTAACCATTCCTCAACTAATGAGAATCCCCTCAATTTCCAGTTCTTTGCTTAACTCACAAAAAGTCACTATATAGTGCCTTGAGAGAAATGAAGGAGTTTTTTAGATTTTCATGATCGCTGCTTCATGACTCAATATGATTGCAGTTATCCAAAGCTTCAGAGCCTCCCATAACTGCCAAGTTCCAGAGATCTATGGTTACAGTGATATTAAATCCAAGGGATTTTCTAGACCAAGAATCCAAGGAATATAGGTTTCACCACTTAATTCCAAAATGGTGGCCCATGAGTCAAATCAGACCCCTGCAAGTAAATTTCAAATGCTTTGTCATTTTAAAAAGAAACTAATTGCACATATGAACCAGTAAAGTCATTTGGGACTCTCTGAAATTTCTAGGAAATGTTTGGATTGCTCTCAAATAATGAAAAACCTTTTCTTTAAAAAAGTCTCATGAAATTGCTGAGATTGCAGTTGAGGAATACTGGCAATGATGTAAAAACCTAGAGTTAGAGTTTGGTATAGTACAAAGAACCTTGGACTTGGAGGCAGGAAATCTGGGTTTGGACCAGGACTCTCCCATGTACTGGACAAATCAATGAATGGATTTGGTCTTTGGTTTGGGGTTTGTTCTCTAGAAAATTGGGATAATACTACTTTCCAAAATTATTATGAGAAAAAACACTTTGTCAGCTTTAAAGTGCTGCATAATTATGCCCTTTTAAAGATCAATTTCTTGGAAGTAGAGATTGTTTAATTCATCTTAATTCTCAGTGCCTACCATAGTACTTGGTACTTAGTAGGCATTTAGTAAATACTTGTTGATTGCAGATTGTTATTCTTAAGCAGAACTCAATTTGTTAAATTTCTGTATTCTGAACAAACTGATAAAAACGATGAATCAACAATCAGCGTTGAGTCTGTGCATTTTTATAAAAAGAAATTTTATTAAGCGCAGCTAAGTGGCTTAGCTCAGTGGATAGACAACCAGGCCTGGAGACAGGAGGTCTTGGGTTCAAATGTGACTTCAGACACTTTGTAGCGGTATGACCTTGGGCAAGTCACTTAACCTCAATTGTCTAGCCCTTGCTAATCTTCTTCCTTAGAACTGATACTTGGCATCAATTCTAAGATAGAAGGTAAGTGTTTCAAAAAATTTTTTTTGATTAAACATTTTTTCAAAACTATATATCTCTTACAAAAAAATTCATGTTTGAATAACTAGCAGGTTACATTTCACAGTAATTAATGCAACAATTGCCAAAGATTGAACATAATTTAGTTATATGGCCTATATTTAACTAGGAAAATTTGGACAGACTTGCATTGCTTTCATCTTTTTTAGTAGTCCAGTTTTAGCTTCACCTCTGAATTTTTGCATTCTGTGCATGTAGCTCAATTACTGTAAAGGACATTAAAATGTCTTAAGAGAGTCATTTAGGCAATTCTAAATAGGGCTAGTGGATGTGAGGGGGAATCATGTCTATTGGTAATGTAGTCTTTTGTCCTTCTATTTGCACTGTGGTTTTAGCACCTTCTCCAGTGGGAAGTCATGTTTGTGAATGAAGAAATAAGAACATAAAAGAAAATAAGAAAATGAGAAAAATCTGCTTGAGTGGACAGCTCTACTCAAAGGTCCTGGAGTTCAGTATTTTGTCTTAGACTCTCACTGGCTCTGTCTTACTCTTTCTTCTTCTCTTTGTCTCTGTACCTGTCTGTCTCTCTGTGTATGTCTGCCTCTGTTTGTGTCTGTCTCTTTACCTCTCTGTCTGTCTCTAAAAGACAAATCACTTCAGCTTATAAGACCTAGCAACAAGTCTAAACAAGTGGATTAAAAAAAGTGGAATTTTACTAGGGGAGGAGAGTTAAGATATTACCTATTAAGGAACAGTCCTTGTTGGAACTAGGGCAGCTGGGAGAGGGTTAACATAAATGATTTATAGCCACAGGAATCAAGAAGCCCAAGATCTACTCTCAGCATGGGTAGAAATGAATGAACTTTGAAAATGCGCTGGTGTTGCTGGAGTTCTGTTTAATCAGGAGGAAACAAGCAGTGAATTGGAATTAAAATATTCTTATTTCCCCATTCACAGACATGGCTTCCCAGGGCACAAGATTCTCAAACCACCATGCAGGTAGAAGAAGAACAAAAGACTATATTGACCATAGATATATGACTAGCCATTATATCCACTAGCCCTATTTAGAATTGCCACCTGTCTGGCCTTCTCTATACCTGGATGGCTCAGAAATCAAAGTCTCAAACCTATCTTCCCAAAGGCATGTAGTATAGGATATAGCACTCTGGATTTGGAGTTGGAAAGACCTGAGTTTTCCACTTATTGACTGTGTGACCTTAGGCAAATAATTTAACCTTTCTGTGATGTGGGCTGATCGCTTCTTGGCCTTTTGGCTAAGATCAAGTGTAGTATCTGTGATGTGGGCTGACAGTGAGCCATAAAGTGTAGTAATAGGAATGGGACCCTCATACTGTGAAATCTTGCATTTCTTAGTAGTTGGCACTAGTTTAACATCAGTTGCAATACCTATATTTTTAGCATTAGTCAAGCATGAATTATAGATTGTTCAATTATCCACTCTGTGTACAAGACCTGTAACATTCTTTGCTAGGCACCCACTTTGTACCTTCTCTATTCTATTAATTACTTACATTGTTCAAGAAATAATTAATTACCTATAGTGGTCTTCGAATGTACTGTATCCCCTCCCCATGTTCCCACTTTGGAAGGGCATCAAGACTTCCCCCTGATGACAAATTGATGACAAGGTGGACAACGGCAGAACCTCCACCTGAGTTTGGAAAAGGAGAAGCTAAGCTCCCAGACCCCAATAAATATGCCAACTCCGATCCACAGGCTATGGTAGTTCCACTCCTCTGGAGAAGCTCCCACCCTGTAGTGGAGCTACTCCATATTATTAGCTCTAAAGAGGCTGCTCTACTAGCCCCTGGGCTTATCCATGAGCCCTAAGGCTACCTGATTAGCTTCCAGACTATTCCACTAGCTATTATACCACTATAAGCCACCTCTTCTTCAAATAAAATTCTTTTCTTACTTCTAAACTGAATGGAATTTGAATCTCTCATTCTTGGGGTGAGACCCTGCTATAGACTTGGATGTGTTTCATATCATCTGGATCTCAGTTTTCTCTTCAGTAAAATTAGAAACCTGAGCTGGATGGCCTCTGAAATCACTTTCAGGCTTAAATCTTTGATCCAATGAGAATAGGACTTCAAGGAGGGGAAATTTGTACCATTGCTCTAGTCTAGTCAATTCTTTCGTTTGTAGAGAAAATGAAGACCTTAATTGTCAGAGAGTTTCCTCATCTGGGAGGATCCCTGCATCCAAATAAATAAATCATAGGGTCATTCTCTATCTTCTATTATTTCTATTATTTCAAAGGCCTAGGCCTTTGAAATGTTCTTGAAACCAAAGAGTCAATCGATAGAAATTTATCATCCTCAGAGTGGGAATATACGTGGTTTAAAATAGATCATTGTTAACCTTTAAATAAATTTATTTATAATGCTAATAAGGTAGTTTACATAGATGGTAAATATGTATCAAATGTCGCAAGTAAAGTTGTAGGCAAAGCAGAGCAAAGAAAAAAAATTACGTGTGTGTGTGTGTGTGTGTGTGTGTGTGTGTATCCCTGCCATGGAGATCCAAGTTGCTTGTATATAGACCTTTTTTATTTTTATTTTTTAAACTTTTTAAATTAATATTCATTTTTAATCTGTTTACATACTTTATGCCCCTACTTTCCCCTTCACCCCCCCCCCCCCCCC
>NW_025365073.1:0-5985 GCF_016433145.1 Gracilinanus agilis | reverse complement strand
GGTCTCTTTTGTGCAAAAACTTGGAATTCTTCAATTTTGTTGAATGCCCATACTTTCCCCTGAAAGCATATAGTCAGTTTCACTGGGTAGTTGATTCGTGGCTGAAGGCCCAGCTCTCTTGCCTTTCTGAATATTGTATTCCAAGCCTTGCGGTCTTTTAGCGTTGAGGCTGCCAGATCCTGTGTGATCCTTATTGGTGCTCCTTGGTATTTGAATTGTCTCTTTCTGGCTTCTTGTAAGATTTTTTCTTTAACTTGAAAGCTCTTCAATTTCGCTATTATATTTCTGGGTGTTGACTTTTCTGGGTCCAGTGTAGAGGGTGTTCTATGGATCCTTTCAATGTCTATATTGCCCTCTTGTTGCAGAACTTCAGGGCAATTTTGCTGAATAATTTCTTTAAGTATGGAGTCCAAGTTTCTATTAATTTCTGCCTTTTCTGGAAGACCAATGATTCTCAAGTTGTCTCTTCTTACTGCTTGGTATTTTGAAGAATATTGTTTCTGACTTGATCAGGCAGTGTAATGCAGGTGTAATGTGGGTTCTATAGGAGCAGCCAAGGGGCCTAAACAGATGTTGTTGATGGAATATAAAGGGAAAGGAATCCCAAACCAAAGCTGTATGAGAGTTGGATGACTACCCACAGCAGCTGGGTCAGGTCCCCTTTAAGCCCAAGGTTCTCTGCTAATAGGCCCAGGGCTTGGAACCAATCCAGCCAAGACAGTTAAAATGTCTCCAGGAAGCTGATTGAAACTCCCTGAAAATCTCAAGTTGGAAATGGATAACTGGCTTGGAATGGCCTGCTCACCTAAGCTATAATGCTAATCTGACTGCTATTAAGGATGTTTGTTGGTAGGTAAGCAAGGGTCCAAGACTGTTCAGGCTCAAAGTTAAGCAGGGTTTATTTGTAAATAGCTGAGGGAAGGAAAGGGAAGGTAGGTGGGTGAAGGAAATCCAATGATCTTGCCTAAATTGTTGATGTTGATTAATCATGAAGCACAAGTTGATATTCCTAGGAGCAGAGCGAAGAGACAGCTTTGAGGGCAAATCCCAACTCTATTACTTGTTGCTGAGCCCAGAGGCTGGGCAGCCCCTGGGTCAGCTGCAGATGTTCTTGGATGTAGCTTTTCTCACTAGCTGGTATGTAAGATGTTATCTATGCCAAGAAAGTATTGGATATTTGGCTAATGATTGAATAATTCTTACCTGCCTAACAGAACCTCCCAAAACCCACCCTTGGGGCCTGAAAAAAACCCTCCTCCTCCCTAACCCTCCAGGTGAGGTCAGAGAAGTGCAGTTCCCAGGGGTTTGGAGACCTCCTTTTATACCCTGTCCTTAACTGACACCCTGGCACACGGCCTGGGTGCTCTGCCAGGTTCTGTGTTCTAAAGTGGCAATTGCCAGTTTGCACCCCCAGAAATATGGCTGCTCATTTCTGCACATAACAGCAGTGAGAAAGGTATAAGAGGATGAATACTTAAGATGATGTCCTCCATCTTCTGGGCAATCAATAATACATGATCATTGACTGATTGATAGTACATTCTGAAAACCTTGGCTCTATAAGCTGAATAGCAAGGAGGAAGAAGAAAGCATAGTGAGCCAAATGGATGTCTCAGGTGGCACAGTGATAGGATATCAGCAGCTTTCCCATCTCTCCTTCTTTGAGAATGAGATAGTTTGTAGAGAGGAATTTCAGGGAAAAGTCATTGAGGAAATGATATGCATTTGGCCACACTAGCTAAGCTTATGTTTCAACTATCAAAATAGTTCGGGTCTTCTGAGGCTGTAGTTAAGACTTTCTTTCCTTTCCTTCCCTCAGGATATACCTGGGTTGGAAGTAATGAACTCAGCAATTTTTGATGAAAAATAGTGCTAACCTGTAGCATCACTAAGAGCACGTATCAGGACCTTTCCAAATTGATGCCAAATTTTGGACTGTGAAAAGAATCACAGAATCTGAAAGCTGAAAGGGTTCTTGGAGGTCATCTTATTAGTCCAACCTGGACTTGAAGAAAAATCTCTTTTACTATATTCTCTAAAAGGCGGTTGTCTACTTATCTCATGAATATTTAATGATGGGGAGACTACTATCACTGTAGGTAGCCCATTCCTCTCATGGACAGTGACAATGCATAAGTGAATGTTTTCCTTACATCAAGTTGAAATCAGCCTCTACAACTTACATCTGTTGCTCCAAGTAAGAACACTTGGTACACTTCCTTCACATGACAGCCCTCCAGAAGACACCTATCATGTTCCCCCTAAGCCTTCTCTTCTTCAAGTTAAACATTCACACTTCCTTCAACAGATTCTCATATGGTATCAGTTCCATTTGTCTTATCATTCTTGTCTCTGTCTTCTGGACCCACTTGAGATTGTCCTTAAAATATAGTATACAGAAAAGAAAATAATATTCTAGATATTGTCTGATAAGGACAAGCTTTTAAATTCTTTGTTCTGGACACCATTTCTCTAATAAATATTGCTCAAGATCCCAATAGAGTCTTTTCTTGACTTCCATGACACATTGTTGATTCTTATTGAGCTTGTCACACACCAGAACTCCCACATCTTCTTCATAGGAACTATTGTCTAGCCACCCTTGCTCCTGGCTTTTACTTGTGCAGTTGATTTTTGACCCCAAGAGTTTTACTTTACATTTATTCCTGTTAAATTTCATCTTACTCAACCTATCATTCTAGTGTATTGGGTATTGATTGTAAACTCCCCTCCCTCTTTTTTTAAGGCTATTCTTCCCAGTATTTTGCCATCTGAAAATCTTTTCCAGTAATAAACATACTCTGTTCCAAGGGTACTCTGACTGGTTTAATTTGGGTTGTCATTCATCAAAATGTTTTCATTGACTAAAGTTGATATTTGAAATCCATTCTAACTCAGATTCTGCATTCCGTATGTGAAATACTCTAAGGTCAGGGCAATGAATGGAGTAATGACAGAGTCACAGAATTTCTGAGGTGGAAAGTAACTCAAAATCTGCCTAGTCTAACTCCTACCTCAAAAGGAGTCCCCACTACAATACACTAGATAAGTAATCATCTAACACCTGCCTAATCCATCCCCCAGAGGTTCCCATTAACTTCTGAAGTGACTTGTTTCCACTTTTGGATTTCAGATTCCACTTTCATAGAATGATTAGGAAAATTTCCTTTATTTTAAGTCTAAAATTTGCTTCTTTAGAACTTTTACCCAATGTTTCCTGTTCTGCTATCTGGGACTAAATAGAACAAAGCTAATCCTCTCTCCACATTCTGTTGTTTGTTATTGTTCAGTCATTTTTCAGTCATGTCTGACTCTTTGTGACCCCATCTGGGTTTTTTGTTGTTGTTTTGGCAAAGATACAGGAGTTGTTTGCCATTTCCTTCTCCAATTCATTTTATAGATAAGAAAACTGAGACCAACTTGGTTAAGTGACTTGCCCAAGGTCATGGGGCTAGTTTCTAAGGTCAGATTTGAACTCACAAAGTTCCGTACCACCTAGCCTCTTCCAGATGATAACCTTTCAAAGATAACTATCATGTGCTGCTGCATTTTTTATTTTCCAAGATAAATATCTTAAGTTCCTTCACCTAATCCTCACAGGTACACATAGGACACATCACTGTTCAGAATGATTTCTGAATATTATTCAGTACTAAGTTGCATATGCTAGAAGTCAATTGTCTTCTTGCTGAATTTTCTCTTGCTAAAGAGCTTCTTGGGGCTTTCATATACAAAAGAGAGTGTGCCAAATGGGATAATGGACAGAGTCTTGAACTGAGAGAAGTTGAATTCTAATCCAGGGTCTTCCACTACTTCCACAACTCCAAATCTCTAAACCTCAGTTTCCTCATCTTGTTAGAAGAGAATTTCTCTCTCCATCACATTGCTTTGTTTAATGTCATTGCTCAGGGACCTGGAGGTCAAATACCCCCTAGTAAATTCAGGTATAGATAAGCCATCAGAGAAAAGAAGTTGAAGAACCAAGAAACCAATGAGAGAGGAAACTGATTCCATTGGCATTGTCCCTCTGGGAGGTCCAGGCAAATTAAGAAACTATATTTGGTTCCTTAGATGTGATGTGCAAGAGCTAGTGGACAGAGAAAACAGCTTATAAATGGAGACCCAGGAGCCTGTTGGGGTCTTCTGGCTGGAGCATGGAGGCTGAAGGAACCATTGTTGGAGGTTAGCTTCAAACCATCATGGCAGCCAATAGATTAGTAAGCTAAGTACCTCTCTACTTCTTTCCTACCTTTTCCTCTCTTTACTACTACTACTTTGATTTCTTAAACTTATTAAGCTACTACCAGCCTCATAATTTTAATTATTACAATCTGCCTGTAGAATAAGGGAGTAGGTCTTCCTATGGTCTTCCAGATGAAGTATTCAATAGTTCTAGTATTTGAAATTTAAATTCTGAAATTAGTGTTATTCTGGTGGTCTGGCTAACATTCTTAAAAGTACTCTCTTTTTATTCTCTAGAGCAGTGTAGTCCTCAGAGAAGTTTGAAAATTTGTTTTCAAGAAACTTTTAGGCAAAATTTAGCATGCATTGATATCAAAAGGTGTATGAAATAGACTTGGAAGGAGAGAAAAAAAGGAACAAATGGAAAAACAACAACAAATATTCAGGCTGGGCTAGGACAAGGCAGGTCAAGTATGGTAACTGTTTTCTTTCTGGCTTATGCAGTTTATTATGTGCATAATAACCATAATTTTCTACTTTTACCTGCTCTTTGATACCCGTTTTTTTATGCACTGATGTCTCCATCTTCTATCATTCAGTCGTGTCCAACTATTCGTGACCTCATTTAGGGTTTTCTTGGTAAAGATTCTGGAGTGGTTTGTCATTTTCTTCTCCAGCTCATTTTACAGATGAGGAAGTGGAGATAAATAAGGTTGAATGACTTGTCTAGATTCATACAGCTAATAAGTATCTGAGGCTGGATTTGAACTCAGGTCTTCTTGACTTCTTGATTCCAGATCTGGTGCTCTATCCACTTCACCACCTAGCTGCCCTGCCTTTATTTTCTGCCCCATGCCAAAATGCTGCCTATAAATTTCAAGTCTGTGAATGTTAAATTCATCATATATTGCTGCTGGTGTTTCCTGGTGGACCATATCTTCTTGCTACCTTGTTGTCTGGCTGCTTGCCTGTGTTCTGATTATTCCTGGGTGGCCATATGCTATATCAGTTATTTTGCAAGCTAGGTGTGGGCAGTCTGTAAATGAATGACTTGACTTCTAAACCTGTTTGACTTTTTACTTGCTAATCACTTCATATCTGATAAACTGGGGAGGGGACTCCATAAACATGTGTGCTTTGGGGCTCTCAGCCATGTGCCTATTGCATGATACTTCTCTGAAAAGCATTTCACTAGTTGACACTTTGGGGGCACCTCTGTTCAACAAGTTCTGAGGACTTGCCCAATAGTTGCTTTTATAGTTGTTCAGCCTCCTATTTGCCTTGAAAAATGAAGGCATATTTCCTCATTCCAACTTTTCCTGACCCTTCATTGTGGAATTTAAGTGAGAAAAAAGAAGGGAGTTTAGTAAAACAGAGGCTTTCCGGAATTCTTCAAGAAGAGATTATTCTGGATAGTCATAACTAGGAGATTTAGCCTTGTAAGTACTAAAAAGATTTCTGGACAGACTACCTTCTCACTTCGGCATTTTTTCGCCCAGGTATCTTGGAATCCCTAATTCCTTCAAAGTTCAGCTCTGGTAAATTCCTATGTGAGGTCAATCCAACTTCCAATGACTTTGTATTTCTTCTTTCTATATTTTAGACTGAACTTACATGCATATATATATTGTTTTCTCCAAGAGAATATAAGCTTTGTGAGGGAAGAGATTTTGTTTCTGTTTCTGGATTCCTAATACCTATACTGAGTGCCTGGTCTTCTGAAGTATTATACAACTTATTGAATTAAATTGTATTCTTCTAATAACATCAACACCAACACTACCAACACTAGTACCACCACCA
>NW_025365072.1:0-3869 GCF_016433145.1 Gracilinanus agilis | reverse complement strand
AGTCAGAGCAAAGGATGAAGCTGGCTATACTAACAGGGGGGAGGGGAGTGAGTGGATAGAATTCTTTCTCTTCCCTCTCCTAAGGCAGTTACAGCCCTTGAATAACAGTTGTAACGGAAACCCCTTTTAGATCAAGAAATGGAGGATATTCTGACTTGGTTATCCCAGGGCTAAATTGATTGACAGATAGGAAATAACCCCACAGAGATTAGCAATTTCCACTGTTAGAAGATTATTCCCCAAAGCCTAAGGTAGATATAGGTTTTTTAGGATGTCTTCAAAACAGCAGTCTTGCCCTCTGGATAACAGCTATGCTCAGTGCTTGCCTAGAGGAAGATCTAGCCTAGGTAATGTATGAAATTGGTTGGTAAAGATTAAAATATAACTTCACGCTGGCTCACAAACTTAACAAGGGAAGGGATTTATTAATTTCAGAGAAACAGGGAAGGAGGGTAAGGAAAGCTACCTAATATCTTCAGGAAACTTGTTAGATATAGCAAACCCTAGAGGGGAATGCCTTTGAATAACTTATATTTCTAACTCCCTCACAAAATGACTTTCTCTTTATCTAATGTTATCAAGTTTAAGAAGGTAAAGGTAATCTCGATTGGTAGATCTATATTGGTGGTTCCCAAACTTTTTTGGCCTACCGCCCCCTTTCCAGAAAAAATATTACTTAGTGCCCCCTGTCACATACTATCACCATCCCCTTACAGTTATTCACTGCCCCCAAATGCACCTGTGGCCATCACCACTCCCCCTGGATCGCTGCAGCACCCACCAGGGGGTAGTGGCGCCCACTTTGGGAATTACTGTTCTATATTGATTAGAGGTTAACTGAGATACTGTAAGTGAAGTATTTACCCAGTGCACTTACCCTGGTTTAGTCTGTATGGAGTAAACAGCAAAGTAACATCCTGCTCCCTGAGGTCAGAGATGAGCTAACAAAAAGAGAAGCAATTCCTACCTTTTCCCAGTCACTCTGATCCCCAAAGTGTCCTTGCCCAGCTGGGTGTCCTGCTTTTTATACCCACATTCTTAACTGCCCCAACTGCCCCCTCTCCTGGAGTTCTGGGGGGTACTGTGGAATTCTGTGAGGCAGTTTTACCCCACTTAAGATCATGCATGTTACACCTGTCACTGTCCTATAGTTTCAAAGTAGCACTCAGCTTGGTAATCACAAATGTCTGACATTATTCAAGTTTCAAGTATGTCTATGTTCAAACTCCCAATTAGATGGTAAGAGAGCATGTTATACTCCCTCCCCCCCTTTTTTTAACCAGTTAATAACTTTTATATCCTCTATTACCAAAAGAGGAGGCATAGTATAGTGCAGTGATAGTGAACCTTTTTAGAGGGGCAGGTGATATGAGAAATATTCTCAGGCACCTGTGAAGAGGAGGAGAGGAGCAGGGAATTCCCGAGTCCCTTTGGCTTTATTAATAATGAACTCTGAGCTGGGGTGATAGTGTGCATGCCCACAGAGAGAGCTCTGAGTGTTCTCTCTGGGATGTGTGCCATAGGCTGGGAGTATAGTGGATAAAACACTCTTCTGGGATTTAGGGAGAAACAGGTTCAAGTCTTGCCTGATAAGTACTGGCTATGTGGTCCTTAGCAAGTTACTTAACCTTACAAGTGTTGTAGGAAGTTAAGATTATAGGTTGCAGAAATGGCACTAACTTACATTGGTAGTTGTCCTATATGGCAATTCTCTGTACCAATGAAATCATTAGTCCATTCTCTATCACCATGATTACACCAAAGAGGGCTTGTTAAATGTTATGTTTAACTGACCTGCCAACATAGAAGCAAAAGAGTCAATTCCCTCACAGTGCAAAACTCACATATACCAAATCACTCATTGACTGAATTAAACATTTTTTTATCAGTAGATGTTACACAACCTGAACTAAATCTTCTAAAACTTCTACTGCTTATAAGCCCATGGCTTTAAAGATGAACCCTGATAGACTCCCATGTAAACTTCAAACCACTTCTTGCCTCTCTATTCCACAGCTATAAATATAGAACATATCAAATTTATATAGGATAAAGAAAATATAATCTTTTTAAAAGGAAGAGCATTATAAGACAACTTTGTTTCTATATAGAACTTGTGAAATGGGTAACAATTAATCTCATATCATTATCTAGGATATTTTCAAATAAAACAAATTGTATGAAAAATATTTTGAGGTCATAACTATTATCTAAAGTTAAAGAAACAGGGGCAGCTGGGTAGCTCAGTGGATTGAGAGCAAGGCCTAGAGATGGGAAGTCCTAGGTTCAAATCTGGCCTCAGACACTTCCCAGCTGTGTGACCCTGGGCAAGTCACTTAACCCCCATTGCCTAGTCCTTACCACTCTTCTGCCTTGGAGCCAATACACAGTATTGACTCCAAGATGGAAGGTAAGGGTTTAAAAAAAAAAAAGTTAAAGAAAGTTGGACAGTTTCCTCAGACATCTTTAAAAAAGTACAAATACTAATAATTTCAGCAAGCTGAAGGGGTAAAGAAAAGGAGAATTTAAGTGTCTCCTATATGCCAGGAATTGTGTTAAGTGCTTTCAAGCATTATCTCTTTTGATCTTAAATGAGATATATAACGGGTGGGTACATCTAGGTAGCTTAGTGATATAGTGCTAGACCTGGAGTCAGGAGGGCCTGGGTTCAAATCTGGCCTCACACTTCCTAGCTCTCTGACCCTAGGCAAGTCACATCCTCAATTGCCTAGTCCTTGCTGCTCTTCTATCTTGGAACTAATACCAAGACAGAGTTAAGGGTTAAAAAAAGAGAGATAATGGGTGGTCAGGAAGACCTGGGTTCAGATCTACTCCTTCATATTGGTAGTGTGACCCTGTGGTTGAAGTTAACCCTTACTCTCTGTGCCATAGGCAACTCTCTAAAATGATAAATTGCAGAACAGTTGTCAATCTGCCTTGGTAGAAGTTTCTCTGTGTAAAAGAGAATTCTTTATTCCCTTGTCTATTTCGATTTAATCAAATCAAGAAATTAATGTACTCCCGTTTAGCACTTAGTTAACCATTAAGTAAGAGAGTTCACAAGTCACTTACTGGAGAAAGTTCACACCTCCAAAGGCTACTGCCCTCCCCTGGGCAGTGCTAGGCAAATCAAGAGGCTGTGATTGGTTCCCATGAAGTGGGGGAGCAACAGGACATGATGTTGAGAAAACTGCTTTAAAAAGGCTAGTCCAAGTATTCATTTGCTCTCTCTGTGTTGGTGAGCAGGGCTGGAAGAAGAATCTTGGCTTCCTTGGTTCTGCAGTAAGGAGACCCTCTCTCAGTTGGTGCTTGATGGGATATTCATTTCAGCATGAAAAGGGAAGATTCTTGGAGGCAGTCACCTTTTCCTGTAATTGTTCTGGACTGGAGTTTTCTGCTTTGGAGAGGCTTGCTGGGTGAATGATTGGAACTGAAGGAAGAGGCTTGTGTTGGTGGATTTCTGACTGAAGAAGCCACCAGGACTTTCACGTGGAGATCGGGATGTGAAGGAGCCCCTGCCAGGGGCTGAGCCAGACTTCACCGGAGCAACACTTAGGGTGGTAGGTTAGACAAAGCTCTGTTTCCTTCCTATATTTCTCACTTTCAATATTGCTACCTTGTTGTAAATAAAAGCTGCTAACAGTCATTTTTTACTTAAGGGCTAATATTTTATGAATGGCAACAATAACCTCACTTTTATAACTCTCATATTGAGTCAAACCTAATTTTAAATCTTACATTAATTGGCAGACCACAAAGGATTGATGATTGCCCTCAATCTTTTTATTAATATACATTTTTAACATGGTTACCTGATTCATGCTCCTCTTATCCCCTTCACCCCCCCCCCCCCCCCCCCCCCCCCCCCC
>NW_025365071.1:0-6580 GCF_016433145.1 Gracilinanus agilis | reverse complement strand
TCCTCCGCCTTCTCCTCCTTCTCCTCCTCCTCCTCCTCCTCCTTCTCATCTTCCTCTCTATTTCACACAACACACACACACACACACACACACACACACACACACACACACACACTCATGCTACCTTAGGTTGTCCAGTCAGGGATACTATGGAAAACATGATAGGCTAAAAAGAATGACGGACTTGGATTCTGAAGGCCTCCTCAGAGGCTGTGCCTTGACTGTTCCTAGGTTTGGGATCCTGGGAAAATCACTTCACTCTATAATCTCACTTTTTTCATCAGTAAAATGGGACTGTACCTCTCCCCTAATAAGCTTTCAGTGACAAAGGTACTGGAAACCTTGACCCACTCTAGAGACTTCCTTTGTCAATGATTTGTTCCTCTCTTTGCGTGATGGCCATTCCACTGTTTCTGGGAGGCAATCATGGCAGAATTACTGTCTTCATTTTGTTAATTAGGAAAACTGAAACCCAGCGAGGGCATGTATTTGCCCACTTTATCCCAACTCCTGGTCCGTATCTTCACTAAAACCACACTGACCTCTGGCCTTTCTGTTCTCCTCCCACTCACCTCACATCCCCAAAGATGCCTCTGGGAGGCTAGAATACCTGGGTTCTCTTTCAGGCCCTGTTACTGACTCTCAATGAGACATTAGGTTCATCAAGGATGGTTGGTCTTTTGTACTCAGTTTTCCTTTCTCTGTAAAATGGGGAGAGGAATATTGGCCCCTCCCTCCCCTCTGGGAATGGTATGAGGCCAGAAAAGATCATAGATGGGAAAGTGCTTTGAGCTCTTGGGAAGAAAGGTGCTCTATAAATCCAGGGTGTTATTACTGGGATGGTGAGAAGAACATTTGGGGGCATCTGGGAGGGGTGTACTACTCTGCTTACACCAGTAGAGGGAGAAATATGGCGGCTGCATGAATGTAGATGTTTTGAAAGGATGAGACACCATGTTCAATCAAGAGAGAATTCCTTAGACTTCCCCTTCTATCCCTGAAAGCAGTGGTCTCTGGGAGGCCCAGCCTACGTATGGCTAACTCCTGCCTAGTCAGAGTCTACACAGAGAGCCCTGACAGAGTGGTCAGGGATGGACAGACTTCCATGCCTTTACACACCAGCAATGTCTAACTCTAACTTTGGACATCAGAGCCAAAGAATTCTGCCCTGAGAGCCAGATGACCTGGGATAGAGGTGACTCTGATACTTATTACCTTGGACAAGTCACTTGAGTAGACTTCTTGTGCTGTAAAAATAAGACTCAGTGCCCTCCAGCTTTAGATTTTTCGATCCCATTATTCTCCTGGGGCTCCAGTTACCCAGATTCAAGAGCTTTGGGTCTACTTAAACTTCATTTATAATACCGAGTTCAGGATATCATCACTTAGGAATGATGTTGGCAAGTCTGGGACAGTGCAGCTGAGGGTAATCAGAATGTGATGGACTTGGAATTCAGAGCCACTGGCCTCTTCGTTGTTCCCATAAACAAACCGCCCCCCATCTCTCAGCTTTGGGCATTTTCCATGGTTGTCCCCCATGCTTGGAATGTGCTCCCTCTTTCCCTTCAACTACTGATCTCTCTGGCTTTTTTTAAGTCCCAACTAGAATCCTACCTTCTACGAGAAGCCTTCCCCAATCTCTCTGATGTCCAGGGCTTTCCCTCTCTTAATTATCTCCTATTTATTCCATATCTACAGCTTGCTTTGGATATTTTTGTTTACATGTTGTCTCCTCTATTATTGTAATTTCTCTAAGGAACTGTCTTTCTTTTTTTCCCCCCTAACTCCTACTTTCAGGCTTAGTATCAATTCTAAGACAGAGGAGCAGAAAGGGTGTAGCAGTTGGGGTTAAGTGTAGGGAGGAGACTGTCTTTTACTTCTTTTTGTATCCTCATTTGCCAAAAATGTAAGGAATTAAATTAAGGGTTTGACTAAATATGTGAAAATTTTAAAATAATATGGTAGCAGGGGGGCAGCTGGGTAGCTCAGTGGAGTGAGAGTCGGGCCTAGAGACAGGAGGTCCTAGGTTCAAACCCGGCCTCAGCCACTTCCCAGCTGTGTGACCCTGGGCAAGTCACTTGACCCCCATTGCCCACCCTTACCACTCTTCCACCTATGAGACAATACACCGAAGTACAAGGGTAAAAAAAAAAAATATGGTAGCCGCCAATTTAAAATATTATAGCTCAAGTCCAAATGTCTTTTTTTTTTTAATTTTTTTTTTTTAATTTTAAACCCTTAACTTCTGTGTATTGACTTATAGGTGGAAGAGTGGTAAGGGTAGGCAATGGGGGTCAAGTGACTTGCCCAGGGTCACACAGCTGGGAAGTGTCTGAGGCCGGATTTGAACCTAGGACCTCCCGTCTCTAGGCCTGGCTCTCAATCCACTGAGCTACCCAGCTGCCCCCTGTCCAAATGTCTTTTAATAGCTTTTATTTACAAAGAGGTGGAAAGAGTGAAAGTAGAGAAATACAAAAAGAGGGTAGAGAAGATGTCTAGCCTATCGAACTAAATATTGCTCCAGTGCTGGGCTCAGCCTGGCAGGGTTTGTTAACTCTCAACCAGAGGACCCAGAATTCCACACACACACACTCCTCCAAGAGGGGAAGGAACTAATCTCTCCAGAAGCCAGGAAAGGAAGGCCAGCTATTCACTCACTCAAGAGCCAGTCCAAGAGTCAAGGTCCCAGGTCAAAGCCGAGGTCCAAGCACAGTGTCTGGTATATAATAGGGGCTTAATAGATGTTTATTGAATTGGATTGAATATATTGAAGGAACTTGGAATGTTTAGAGAAGGGAAGACTTGGGGAAGGTACAGTCACATAATTATCAATTATTTGAAGGGCTATCCTGTGGAAGAGGGATGAACCTTGTTCTATTGGGCCCTGTTGGACCACAGAACAAAGAGCAATGAAGGCACAATGGAGGCAAAGAAGTAAGATTAGGTTTGATATCAGGGGGTTTCTACCAGTCAGAGTTGTCCAAAAGTGGGGTGAGCTACCTGGAGACATCTTGGGTGCCCCCTACCCTCCCTGGAGATAGGCAACCTGTTAGGTGGGGTCTAGAGGGTGTTTCAGGTGTAGGTTGGACTGGATGATGCAGAGGGTCCTTCTGGTTCTGAAAGTCTATGATCCTAAATGAACCATTTCAGGGGTGCCACTGACCAGTTTGGTTACTGAGTCATTTCCCCTACTGGACCTTTGTTTCCTCATTTGTAAAACAAAGGGTCAGGCTCAGTGGTCTAAGGTAGAATGCCAGACTCAAATAGAAGCAGGGGCCATGAATCTAGACACAAGGAACCCTGTGTCACAGGCTGCAGAGTGACTTTGTTTGACAATGTTGGCTGTTTTAGTGTATTTTGACTTATTTTGGCTTAGTCTGGTTGAGGCAGCACTCTGGAGCATTGGCATGCTGCGTGTGGCAGGCTTCATGTCCAAAGCCCCAACCGGCCCTGACATTCTATATCCTGAGAGTCCTCCCAGCTCTGACATTCCCTGCTTTAAGGGTCCTCCCAGCTCTGATTTTCTGGGTTCTAAGAGCACTTCCAGCTCTGACATTCTCTTATTCTAAGACCTCTGTCCAGCTCCAACATTCTAGGTTCTAAGGGTCTTCCCATCTCTGATGTTCTATGGCCCAAGACCCCTTCCATCTCTGACATTCTGGGTTCTAAGACCATCTGAGCTCTGACCTTCTGTGTGTTAACTATGGCAGTCTCTCCAGGCTCTGCTGATGATCTGCTGCCCTAACAGTCTAAGTTCTTCCATTCTCTGTTCAAAGGCCTCTTCCAGTTTGGCATTTGAGTTCCACTTAATAGCTCCGGGAAATTCTTGGGCTCTGCCCTGCCTCCTTCTGCTCCCCAGACAAATTTAGAAATCCAGCTGAGCAGGAAAACCCCAAAGACAAACAAAACCCAAAGCAGCAGGACCTTCCCTCCCCTGCCTTGCCTGCCCCACCCAATGCCTCCCAACCGCTGCCCAGAGAAGGTGACCCAGACTCACTGACCCCTGGACACAGATGCCATCTTTAGAATTCTAAGGGATGTTCACTATGATCAGCTTGAGGGAGCAACTCTCCCTTTCATCTTTGCATCCTCGATGCTGAGGCTTGCCATAGAGATTTTTTTTAAACCCTCACCCTCCATCTTAGAATCAATACTGTGTATATTGGTTCTAAGGCAGAAGAGTGATCAGGCCATCGAGATTTAATGAATGCTGATTGGAGAGTGGAATCTAGCTCAACACTCCTCCCTCCCCATTTTACAGAGAAGAATGCTTCTAATGACTGGCACTTATGTGGTACTTTATCATTAGTATTTATAAGGTGCTTATCATGTGCCAGGTGTTATACAAGGGGCTTTACAAATCTTATCTCATTTGAGTCCCACAACAACCCTGGGGAGATTGGTGCTATTTATTATTCCCAATTTATGGATGAAGAAAGTGAGCTTGGGTGACTTGCTCAGGGTCATACAGCTGGTGTCTAAGGCTGGATTTGAATTCAGTTCTTCTTAGCTCCAGGTCTGGTACTCCATTTACTACCCACCTAGTGGCCTGCTAGATTACACCAAGTTTTTTCTCCTTTAACTCCCCATATCATCCCTATAAATTAAGTCCCAACAGGTTTCAGAGTCTTGTTTGTGGTCCCATAGTCAGATTTCAGAGGCAGGATATGACTCTGGCCCCATTTTACAGAGATAAAAAGAGAGGCTCAAAAAGATCATGTGATTTTCAAAGTCCAATATCTATAAAACCTTGATAGATGTATAAAGGCGAGCAGGGAATTTTTTCCTCCTTTCTGGATAAAGAAACAAGGCAGACTCTTTGAGCCTGGAAGAAGAGGCTTTTTAGATTAATGAATGGTGGTGAAGGTTAGAGGGAGCCACCACACTGATGATGGAGATTCATGAAAATGAGTGAAGATGAGGGTGCAAATAAAAAACAGCTCAGTAGAGAGCCAGAGATTCTTAGATGCCTGACCCTTGGAAACTGCCCTCCTCCAGATTGTCCCTGGGGGCCTTTAGGAGGCCAGAGGCCTGAGCTGTAGGGCCGTGGGACTGACCCATGAGGACAATTCCAGCTCCCTCAGTTTCTTCCTTCCCTGTTATCTATTTCTCCACTCCCACCCTTCCCCATTTGCTCCCCATCATGCTTCTACCTTCCAGAAAGGAAGACCCCAAGATTGAGCCATCCCTGGTCCCTCCTTCTCTAGTGCTGTGGAAAAATTAAGAATTCTGAAGTCAGAAGGCCTGGGATTAAACCCTACCCATGTGCCTTAAAATCTCTGTGACCTTGGACAAGTCATTTACCTTTCTGGGTCTCAGTTCTCTTATCTATAAAATGGGAAGAGGGAAGGATTAGACCAGAGAGCTTCTAAAGTGCCTAGATTTATCCAGGATCCCTTTCCCTCTGTTCTCTTCCATATTACATTCCCTCTAGGGGAAGTTTTTCACCCCCTCCCCAGATGTTAAATTTCCTTCTCTTCTTCCAGCCATCCAAGTTGGAGTATACAAATTAATTTTCACTTCTCAAATGCTTTAAGGTGTTTTTTTTTTTTCTTGGCATGTTTTGTTTTTACATTACAAACACTTACAGGAGATCTCCCACTTCGGGAGAGATCTCCTAGAACAAAGTAAAGCAGTTAAAAAAACCCGCATACTAGAGTGACCTCATCTGAAAGTATATGCAACATTTCATATCATGCTTTCCTGAGAAAATGTGCCTCCCTTTTGTGCAAAGGTGGGAGCCTATGGGTGTGGCACATTGCATTTGCTATCGGATTTAACTGTTGAACTGAATCAGCCTTTGGCTGATTTTGTAGAATGGATTTGATTTCTGGTTTCTCCCTTTCTCCTTTGTTATAAGGGATGGTTCACTGGGGGTGGGGAAAATGGGACAGAGATCCATTCCAAAATAAAGATTATGTAAAAACCAAAGACATCTGTTGTTTTTTTTTTTTTAAAGGGAAAGGAAAACAGACAATGAGAAAGGCAGTGCAAATATTCTTATCCCTATTTTACAGGTGAGGAAACTGAGGCAGATGCTTGCCCACAGTAGCATGGATTGTAAGTAACTGAGTCAGGATTTGAATTCAGCCCTCCCAGTTTTAAGGCTAATGCTCTCCTTCCTAAGCCACAGAGATCTGAACAGAATAGCTGCTGGGAAAGAAGAGCAGGGCAGGAGGGGGCATAAGTGGAAAGCAGATAAATAAACTCCTTGGATTTATAAGCTCTCTGCTATTTATCCGGGAAGCATTGCTTACTCCATCTCAATCCATTCCATTGAACATTTTTTTGTTCAGTCATGTCTGACTCTTCATTACCACTTATGGGGTTTTCTTGGTCAAAATACTGGAATGGTTTGCCATTTCTTTCTCCAGCTTTCCTTAAATCAAGGCAAATTTGGATCATGCTAGGAATTTGTTTTCTTTCTTCCTTCCTTCCTTTCTTTCTTTCTCTTTCTTTCTTTCTTTCTTTCTTTCTTTCTTTCTTTCTTTCTTTCTTTCTTTCTTTCTTTCTTTCTTTCTTTCTTCCTTCCTTCCTTCCTTCCTTCCTTCCTTCCTTCCTTCCTTCCTTTCTTTCTTTC
>NW_025365070.1:0-5956 GCF_016433145.1 Gracilinanus agilis | reverse complement strand
CATAATATACTATTAAATTATATATAATAAATAAAAATTATATATATATATATATATATCCCAGATGAAGTAGCTTACCATCTTGGAGTTGAGGGAAGAAAGAGAGGGAAGGTGATGGTTTGGATCTTATAATTTTCAAAAACATATGTTGAAACTTATTATTACATGTAATTGGGAAAATAAACTATCTTTGAATTTCAAAAAAATAGGAAGTTGCCATGCTTCCTCATTCCAGTGACTCAGCATTCAAGGTAAACTTTTTGTGAAAGGTGTTGACCATTTAAAAAAAAAAAGACTAAGCAGCAGAATAAAAATGCTTAAATAAATGGGAAGACCAAGAAAGCTCTTCACATTGTCCTTTGACAGTACAACAGCAGTCCGGGAATTTTTGAACTTTTCTAGTGACATGCTATGCCTTTAGAGGGCATCTGTGGATTTAGGAGATTCCTTCATTTGCAATTTCAATTACAAAACCATATCAAAGCCACTAACTAACTGATGATGCACTCAATCCTGACTGGAATCTAGCTAAAGATGTCCAGCGCATGTTCTCATGCTTCGTGTTCTAGTCTGGCTTCACTAAGGTTAGATTCATTTATATGTCTTATAAGCTTCTTCAGAGTTATAGCATTCTTTTTTTTTCTTTTTTTTTTTTTTTTAATTTTAAACCCTTAATTTCTGTGTATTGTCTCATAGGTGGAAGAGTGGTAAGGGTGGGCAATGGGGGTCAAGTGACTTGCCCAGGGTCACACAGCTGGGAAGTGTCTGAGCCCGGATTTGAAATTAGGACCTCCTGTCTCTAGGCCTGACTCTCAATCCACTGAGCTACCCAGCTGCCCCCTATAGCATTCTTTTTGGAAATGAAATACACCTGCTTCATTCTTCCTACTCTGAAAAGTGTCCCATGTCTTAAGTAGGAAATTTTCTATTTTCAAATAAATTAATTCCAATGAATCATCTCTAAAGCTTCAGCCCAATGATGCTTACCATACCCAAACCAGACATGTCAAGGTTCTAGGTTTTCCTTCCTAATTAGGATGATGGAAATATTTCTTACTGGACTCTTCATCATAATGTCACTTATTGCTCTGAAACATGACTCTCTGCAGGTCTATTCTGGAAGATTAGGAAACAGCAGATTAGATTTTAGAACTAGAAATTACCTCAGTTATCGTTTAGTCCAACACCTTCCTTTTATTGGTGAGGAAACCCAGAATGTTTCTGCACCTTGACTTAGACAAATTACTGCCAAAGCTAGGTCTAGAACCCAAGGCTGCTTGCTCCCATTCCAGCCTCCAACTGACTGTGCTATACTCACTCTCCCTGTCACAGAATTTTTTTTCTCTGAATCTTAGAATGATTATTTCCAAGAGAAGTAATAAAAATGGTGGATTTTTAAAGGAACGTCATCATTTCTTTTCATTAGATGAATGAGGAAGATTTAATTGCAGGGATTAACATAATTAAAATCAATTAATAAGTGCCTAATACTTTTCTACCTCTAAGAAATTATTTCCCTTGAATAACAATGAGGTTCACTAATGATTATACATCTGTTAAGTAGTCAAGTCAGTGAATTGTGTTTTCAGGAATTAACATGAATGTCAAAATTGCTAACCACGACCTTTTAGCTACTAAACCTTTTAAAAACACATATTCTATGGAAATAGGTCTTGATCAATGACATGTAAAACCCAGTGGAATTACTCATTGGTTTTGGAGGAAGGAGAGGAGAGAAAGAACAAGAATCATGTGACCATGGACAAATATTCCAAATTAATTAATTAAAATCTTTTCAATTCAAAAAATAAAAAAATACACATATTCTTCAAAAAACAGGCATCTAATTCAAGATTTAGGGAAGTAATTTGTCTGTATTGGAGCAGAGGCTTCAAATGCATTATTACCAAAAGGGTTAACTTGATTTGTTGGAAAGGATTAAAAATTTCCTACAAATTATACGACTTTATTTTCACTTAAGGGATGAACAAAATATGTTTTTACAGTTCTTCATAGAAATGCTTCCCACTCAATACAGTATTGATTAGGATCTGCTCTATAAAGGCCCCAGAAAGACCTTGTGTCTGAGCAAAGGAGGCAGAACTACAACACACAGTCATCATGTCAATGAGGTAGCACCAAACAGCAGCTGGAGTCACATCAATGTTTATGAAAAATCTTAGTGCTGGAAAGGATAAAGGGAACCAGAAGAGCCTTTCTCTGCGGAAAGAAATGCAAGACAATGGGGACTAGAGACCTGGGCACTGTGATGTCTCTCAGCTGTTTGCTTTTGTTAGCCAAGTAGGGAAGATGAGACACACTGGGTCTGGAGTCAAGAAGACCTAAGTCCAAATCTACCCACAGACACTAGCTGTGTGATGCTGGGCAAGTAAGTCACTTGTCTCTGTCTGCCTCAGTTTTCTCATCTGCAAAATGAGCCAGAGAAGGAAATGGCAAACCCAATATTTTTGCCAAGAGAACCCCAAATGAGGTTCAGAACTGAAAACAAAGGAACATTTTCTTTGTTACAAGAGAAGTTTTAAGGTAACAGGGAATTTTATTGGGGAGGGGTGGAGAGAGAGAGAGAGAAACAGACAGAAAGAGAGAGAGACAGAGAGAGAGAGACAGAGAGAGAAGTGAGGAAAACAAAGAATGGGAGAGGAGGAGGGGGGAAGGAAGAGGGAGATGGGAAAGGAGAGAGAAAGGAAGAAAGGGAAGAGGAGAAGAGGAAGCTAGCTACTTCCAACAGGCTCATCCACTATAAGGGAAATATATCATCCTAGACTCCTCCCTTTCTCTCATCTACCATATCCAATTGGTTGCCAAAGCCTGTTGATTTTACCATCATAATATCTCTTGAATATTATTCTCTTATTCCTTATCTCCTATGACATTGCCACCATTCTGGTACTTGCTCTCATCACTTTACACGTGCACAATTACAATAGCCTGCCAGTAGATCAGCCTGCCTCAAATCTCTCCCTACTCCAATCAATCCTGCACTCAGGTGACAAACTGATTTTCCAAAAACACAGGTTCGTATACCTCTTACTCAATAAACTCCAGTGGCTTTCTGTCATCACCAGGAGTAAATACACAATACTCTGTCTGATTTTCAAAGCCCTTTATAACCTCTCCCCAATCTCTCCTTTCTAGTCTTCTTACATTTTAAATCCCTTAACTCTGAGCACTGCCATATTAATTCCCACATTGTTAATGTCCAAAATCTATGGTTCAGTCTGGACCCCAAGACCATCACCTCTCTGTCTGGAAAAGGGTAGCATGTTTCATCACAGCCCTTCTGAAATACTTGTTGGTTATGACATTGATCAGTATTCTTGAATCTTTCAAAGTTGTTTATCTGTACGATGTTCTTTTTATTATATACAATCTTCTAGTTCTCATTAACTTTGCACCAAATTACATAAATCTCAGGTTTCCCTGAAATCTTCTTTCATCATTTCTCATAGCACGATAGTATTTCATCACATTCATATTCCATAATTCATTCAAATATTCTTCAATCAATGAACATTTCTTTAGTTTCTAGGTTTTTCCTATCACAGAAAGACCTACTATAAATAAATGTGTGTATACATGGAGACTTTCTTTGATTTCCTTGGTAGGGGCATTGCTGGGACAAGGAGGGAGTATAGTTTAGTAACTCTTGGGTCATAGGCCCAAACTGCTCTCCAAAGCTCTTCCAACATTTGTCATTTTCCATTTGTGTCAGTTTTATCTAACTCTGAATCTCAGGGCTGTTCTGATTCATATTTCACCAATTATTAGTGATTTTGAGCAGTTTTCATGATTTTTTAGGGTTTGGTTTTCTTCCTCTGAAAATTGCCTGTTATAGCTTTTGATCAGTTATTAGTTGGGAAATGACTCTTATTCTTGTTATTCTTATAAACATAAATCAATTCTCTACATATCTAGGACATATGACTTTTGTCAGGAAAACTTGCCACAGAATTTTTTTTCTTCGATAATCTTGCCTTTTAATTTTAACTGCACTGGTTTTGTTGTTGTAATTTAAAAAAAAATTATATCAATATCTTTCTTCTCCCCTGCCTCTCTTCTCTTTACCTCTTCGAGAGCACTATCACTGTTTCTTACTCTTTCATTCTTTCTTTTTACACCCCTCTTTGAAATCCACTCTGTGATTACAGTGTATTTTGCTAATAGAATTCCTCCTTGAATTGTCCCTTCTTCCTCCTCCCTTTTCCCCCCTGTTTTCCTAGTAAGTGACATGTATTTCTGCAGTCAACTATTTATTTAGGTATATTCTTCTTTCCTTTCACCATTACAGATGAAAGTGAGTTCAAGTGTCTTCTGCTTCCTTCATCTCTTCTTTTTTGTTTGTGTAGTTTTCTATTTGCATACCTTCATAATCCTCCCTCCACTACCATCTCCCTCCTTTCCACCCCCTAAGCCCGAGGGGCAATGGGAAAGACAGCTAGCATTTATGTAGGACTTTATGGTTTGCAAAAGGTTTTACTAATATCTCATTTTATTCTCAAAAAAGGAAGACATTGTTATTATCCAATTTGTCACATAAGGAAACTGAATAAAGCAGAAGTGAAATTACTTTTCTGAGACCAAGAATTTTGTACTAATGAGGACCCATATATAATTACAAGTATTTTTATGTAGCTTTAGGGAGAAAGAAAGACTAACAACTGAATCCAAATAGATCACTGCCTGCTAAGTATCCTAGAATGTTTTTTTTTTCCCTGTGAAGTCTCTGGAGTCATGGAAAGCTTTCTAGTCAGATGACCTGGGTTAGAGTCCTGAATTTGCTGTTTCTTCAATATACAAAGATTTTGCATTCTTTCCCACCAAAAGTCCTATGATTCTATGATCCTTTGGCTGTCTGGGAATTTTAGTACATCATTATAATAACTATACCTCATTATAATCAGTTTTCTTTGTAATTCTGTATATATTACATATGAAGCCTCAATTTCCCAAATCAAAAGCATAGGAAATATGACCTGATCAGCTTTATGAAGACCATGGTCCAAAGACTGATCATGCTATGGAGATGAGCCTCCATTTTGGGGATCATAAATTGTAGAACAATAGACCTTAAGCTAGAAAAGACTTTCCAGGCCATGCGGGACAACCTCCCCATTTTAGATATAAGGAAACTGAGGTACAGGTGGGTTAAATAACTCAAGGTCACCCAATAAATAAAAGACTAAGCAGGATTTGAATCTAAGTTTTTTTAGTTCCAAGCTCAACATTCTACCTCCTCCAGGTTGGTTATTTCAGCCAAGCACAAGCTATGGAAGAGCCTGCTAAGGTGGAAAGGCTTTAGATATAGACCTGGAGTTCAAGACCTGAGGACTAGCCTAGTGAAGCAGAGAGATTCATCACCTCTGACTACAGGGTCATGAATGTGTCCTGGTTGTGTCAGGGGAAGCTTAAACTTATCAACAAATCTCAAAAAATTAGTTTTTCCTCTTATTTTTAAAAAATGATAATAATAAAGGAGGCTAGTAAGTGTCACAATGGAGAGAACAGTGGAACTGGAATCAGAAATTCCTGAGTTTAAATTCACCCTCATATACTTCCCAGCTGTGGGACCCTGGGCAAGTCACTTAGCCCCAATTGCCTAAGTCAGGCCATTCTGTCTCAGATCGTCTCTGAATACAGAAAGCAAAGGATAAAAAAAAAAGAAAGAAAGAGAAAAGAAATGAAGGAAAGAGGACTGCTATGATCCACCTGCTTGCAATGGGGAGTCCCAAGGGTTCCCTTTTCTTGTTTCCTGTTTCCCTATTGAGTGTTCTCTCTGGTAAGATATATGGACCTTTCTCTGAATGATGTTTAGTAAATGCATAATAAAATAATAGGATTATAGAAAAAGAAAGAAAGAAAGAAAGAAAGAAAGAAAGAAAGAAAGAAAGAAAGAAAGAAAGAAAGAAAGAAAGAAAGGGAGGAAGGAAGGAAGGAA
>NW_025365069.1:0-5771 GCF_016433145.1 Gracilinanus agilis | reverse complement strand
AGGAAGGAAGGGAGAAAGAAAGAAAGAAAGAAAGAAAGAAAGAAAGAAAGAAAGAAAGAAAGAAAGAAAGAAAGAAAAAAAGAAAAAAGAAAGAAAGAAAGAAAGAAAAGGAAAGAAAAGAAAAGCTAACAATTTAAGTAAATTCAGTTATGTTGAAATGGGGACATAAACTGAAGCTGGGGTAAGAAATCTATAAAAATCAATATTATTGATTTAAAGTCATTAACCCTTTTAGAAAACAATCTAAAATTGTGTCCAAAAGACCATAAAACTATGCATACCCTTTGATCAAGCAATACTCACAGTAGGTCTGTATCTCAAAAGAGATTAAAAAGAAGAGGAAAAGGATTTCCATCAATAGGGAAATGGCCGAAGTTGTGGTTTTGGTATATGATTGTAATGGAATACTATTGTGCCATAAGAAATGATAAACAAGATGATCACACACACATACACACAAACATGGAAAAACATATGAAGTGATGGAAAGTGAAGTGAACAGAACTAGAAAAACATTGTTCACAGTCAGTGACAACAATAGTGTGCAATGATCACCTGTGAATGATTTAAGTATTATCAAGTCTAGGATTCAGGGCAACTCCAAGGGAATCACGAAAGTTATCCACCACCAAAGAAGGAACTGATGGAGTCTGGATGCAGATTGAAATATATCATTCTTCACTTTATTTCCTCCAGGAATTTTTCTCTGGTTTAAACTTTATCCTTTTTTTCACATGTTGAATAGGGAAATTTGTATTATATGGTAGCATATGATATATGTACAACCAACGTATATCCTATGATCTGCCTTCTAGGAAAGGGGTGTGGAGAAAGGAGGGAGGGAGAGTGGGAGGGAATATGGATTACAAAATGTCAGAAATGATTCTTTAAATTTGTATTTCATATAATCTGAAAGAGAAAGAAAAAAGAGGGAAAAATCATTAAAATTAATAAGTCATAGGTTTACAGTAAAATCAGAGCAAGAAATAAATGAAGAAATCATGAATTTTACTGTCACAATCTTAAATATTAATGGACAAAATCATTAATTAAACAACCCATTATGCTGAACAGAGATTCAATGTTGGTTTAACATCAGGGAAAACAATAAATTTTATTAATCTTTTAAAAAAGCAAAGATAACCCATACCACATTAATATATCAACAGGAGCAGAAAAGAACCTTTGGTATAAAAAAAAGAATTATTTCTGCTAAAATCCCTGAAAATCATAGGAATAGAAGGGTTATTTTAATATGATTTAAAAGTATATAGCAAAGACCAAAAAATAATTCTTCTTTGTCATGGACAAACACTAGAACTTCTCCAGTTTTATTCAGAGTATTCGTTTTTCCCAGTTTTTACCCAGAGGGTATAAAGAAAGAATGTCCTCATTCTTGGTTTTTCAGCATAATTCTAGACATTCAAAAATTTGTGCAGAGTTCTAGAAATTCCACAAACTGCATATGAGAAATGACTTATAGGCATAAACATTGGAAAGAGACCATAAAGTAATCCATGTGTGTATACAGTGCAGTGGTTTACTTAGAATGAGTGAAAAAAAATTAAGAAAACAAATAGATTCAGTAAAATAGGACAGAAAATAAATCCATTAAAATTATCATTATTTCTATATGGTAATAACAAACACAGGGGACAATGATAGAGGGAGAAATTCTATTTAAATATCTGCAAAATTTGCAATGTAGAATATCTGGGAATTGGTGTATACAAGGCTGATAGAGATACAGTTAGAAAACTCAGCATTCCTTCTGTGTTGGCCTGCCCTATCCCGAATGTCTCATGTTCCAAAATTAATGCCCTTCCAAACAAAACCCTATTCTCAGCTAAGATTTATTTGAACTAAAGTAAGAATGACTGAGGTAATTAACTCTCCATGTGAATATGAGTCTTCTCAAAGAGGAACTTAATAACACAATAAATTTCTAATTAGTTAGTAACCTGGGATTAGAGGTTAGGGATATTTTTGAACATGAGAAAATTTTACATGCCATTTTCCACTGAGGTCAGTCAGTCAGTCAATAATCATATTATGTACCAACCCAATTATGCTAAGATTTGAAATACAAATACTAGCAAAAAGATAGTCCATGTTCTCAAAGAGCCTACATTCTAATGAGGAAGACAACATATAAAAGGATTCTGAAACTCTAGCAAGTAGCAGAGAGTAAGAAGGAAGGAAAGAAGGTATCTGGCTTGACGTTTTGATGGAGAAGTTCTAAGGAGTGCAACCTAGTGAGGAAAAAAGACTTGGCTGGCTTGGATTCCCTTCTTAAAATGAAGTTCTAGGAGGAGCCTTTCACTCAGAGTTGACAAAGGAGACTTCTTTGGTGTAAGTTCTGGGACAGCATGTTGCTGAAGCTTAGGTGAGGAGTGCAGCCTTAAGGGAAATGAAACTTTGCTCCCCAAATCTCCACCATTTCTGGGGGGAAAATCTAGAGAAATAGGGGTCAATAAAACAGTCTTTTGCAAAGCTGTCAGTCTGTACACAATGCATTGCCAAAACCAATGGAAATCATTTATACTCATTGATATAGGATAAGAATGGGTACTGTTGCAGTGATTTAATTGAAAAAACTCTGACATACAGACCAGCCCCTTCTCTGCCATTTATATTCAGAGTTGCCCTGGGCATTGAAAACTTAAATGACTTGCCCAGGGTAGCAAAATTAGTAGATATCAAAAGCAGGACATGAACACAAGCATTATTGCCTTGAATGTCTAACTGAACCTCAAATGATTTAGAATTCTTTGACTTAGAAAGATATTAACTTGTCCAGATAGCACTACTGAGAGAATAAAAACTAGGATGTCAAGCAAATCTTACAATATAAATTTATTGTAAAACTATGAATTTTAAAATAGTGATGCTCTCCAGTGAACAGATGCATTCAATCACAGCCCTGAATACCAAAACTGGGATGAGATTTTTTGTTTAAACAAAGATTAAAGTAGTTCGGGTTTATATATTTATATCATATCCTTTAAGAGACCAAGTCTGTCCTCATATTCACTTCCTGGAGCATTCTGAGAAAGGAGTATTTGTTTAATTATTCTTAACTGACCATTACTGATTACATAAATGTGTCTATTTCATAAACTTCAAATGTCACTGATGCAAATAAATTCTCTTCTTATTTTATCAAACTAACTGTATTTGTGTATACTGAGATCAGGAAAAGCAATGGTGTGTTTTCCCTGAGTAATCTAAAGTACTTGAAAATGTTATAAAAACCTTATAAAAAGCACTGATTGGTGAAACTAACCAAACACCATTTAAGGGGATTTTTTTTGGTGGGGGGTGTAGATGGAAGGATTCCTGGAAATTACTTACAATGTGAGTTGACATCAATAGATTTGTTTATATTTCAAGAGACCCAAAATGAATATGTAGTCATAAATGTATTTTTGCTGGCTACAAGAGTTTTCTAGAAGTAACATCCAGTGATACATTTAGGCCTGAAATGAAAATTTTCTTATCCTATTTCTTGATAATTGCCTTATCTCTGTGACTTATTCCGTGCCTGCATATCATCTCTTCTTGCTGCTCTGATCTCATTCTTCTCACTTCTTCTCTCCTTTCAGTTCCTCTCCTTGATAGATTTAAAAATTGCTCAACTTCATCAATTTCATTTTTCTGTTCTTTTTGTATCTTCTTTTTTAAAAATCCAATCATAGCATTTGAAATACTTGGATACTTTTGGTTACTGATGGAAATAGCTTCACTAAATGGGAAAGAACATTTTATTTAGATGAATCTTTAGGTTTGGAGTAGAGGTATAAATAGAAATGAAATTTATTTTCTTTATTGTATTTCACAATTGTGGTGAACTCAAGCTTCTTTCCTACCTTGATACTTCAGCAATTTTTCAAGTTTGAAGTAGAGTAAAATTCCAAACTGATTTTTGAGAACATATTCTTGGTTTTCTAGAAAGGATATTGGGATTAAAATGATTTTGTACATCTCTGACCTAGAATAGATGATAAAGGATAACAATACTAATATTAATTGAAATTTGTAAACCAACTCAGTTAGCAAAATACCTTATACAAATTATCTAATTTGTTCCTTTTAAAAATCCTGAGAAATAAGTACTACAAGTAGCATTACCCCTATTTTACTAGGAAAGAATCCAAGCAAAAAAGTCTAAGTGGCTTGAAGATGGTCACACAGCCCAGGTTGTGACTTTGATCCCGTCTTCTTCCCTTGTCATAAATCATTTCCAGTAAGTTACAGTCCATCCCTCTAAATTTTTTAACTAAATTTTTTTCCTTCAGTTAAAAAGCAACCTTTTCTCTCTCTCACCTCACTCCACAATTGAAAAAAATCTGTAACAAATATTTATTTATATAATCAATTGAAAAATGTCCAATTAGCCATGTCTCCTTAACTCACAAAACAACAAAAAATCTCTTTCTATATCACAAGTCTCTATCAAGTGGTGGATAATATGTTTCATCATTAGTACAGATCAATTTTTTTCTATATAGTATGTTACATTTTCTGCTCTTTTAAGTCTTTTTATTATTAAAAAATAATTGTTGTTGCATGGAGTCAGCTTCTATTTCATTCAGTCTAATATTCAGAAACTTTGTTACGTAGGTAAGGTTTTGTATCCCTTGCTCAAAGTCATTAATTCCTTCACAAACTTTTCTCCCATGGTTCTATTTTTTTCCTTCCATTTTTTCCCTTGAGAACTCTCATTTAGTTTATTTTTAAAATGACATTATAGCACTTAATTTTTTTTGATTCATGTCTTCAAGGAATTCTAGTTCAATTTGTACCCAAGTCAAATTTCTGTTTGAAGCTTTGCTTGTAGATTTTAAAGTCATTCACTTTTTGGAAGTCTGTTTCTTGGTGCTTCCTTATCATCATAATAGTTCTTTATATTGAGACACTTTGCCTCTCTTTTTCTTCCAGCCTACTTCTCAGTGTCCCACTTTTTCTTAGGACTAGTCTTTCTGTACTTCTGGAGGAAATGTCTATATGGCCTTGCTGTGGTTTTCTTGGGGAACTTATGATGTTTTTTTCAGGATGTCAGGGACAGTTCAGGATCTGGAATTGTATGTTTTCAGTGTTCCTGAGTAGTCTTATCTGAGATAAAGTTTCATCATTCCTGTTCTACTCTTGCCCCCTGTGCTTTGTTTTTCCTGTAATGATTGGAGTCTGAGTAATAGTCCTATCAACAGTATGGAGTTTCAGTCTGCTTCTTACTCAGACACTGTCAACCAGCTGGAACATTCCAGGTTCAGAGTGACAGAAGTGCAGGTTTCCCTTTGGTCTGGAATTCTGCTCCACATCTGCTCAAGATATTCCATTGCAGGCTTCAGACTGGGCTGGGGGAATAGAGTACCCTTGTGTCAGAGGCAAATAACTGATGTTTGCTGCTAAAAGTATTCATTTATCCATACATGGCCTAGGGCACATGATCTGTCTTTACAGGGGAAAGCTACCCCTTGGTGTGGGTCCTTCCTTGATTTCACCTGGATCTATGAATTGGAAAATGTGCAGTAAGAAAATAGAACTATCAATTGACACCTTTCTCTATACTACCCACAAGTTAAAGCCCATGTGTGCTAGATTTGAGACTTCTCAGGTCTTGGTATACAACTTCTCCTTGCATAAAAGTCTTCTGTGGCATAAGCACCAGCTAAGATTCCATTCTCATTCTCTCTCTCTCTCTCTCTCTCTCTCTCTCTCTCTCTCTCTCTCTCTCTCTCTCTCTCTCTCCATATATATATATATATATA
>NW_025365068.1:0-3558 GCF_016433145.1 Gracilinanus agilis | reverse complement strand
TCTCTCTCTCTCTCTCTCTCTCTCTCTCTCTCTCTCTTTCTCTCTCCTTCCCCTCCCCCCTCACCAAGGTAGTGTAAACAGCTTCAGCCTGGTCCTGGGGGCCCTGCCCAAAACCTGAGATCTTGCAATCAAGGCCATTGCTGACTAGTACATGACGGGCAGCCAAGCCACGGTGGACATAGCCCATCTCAGACAGGTATCGCATTCCAGAAGCTACCCCAGGCAACAGCCCCACCAGCTGTTTCACAGTCAGCTGCCCATCATATCTCTAAGGAAAAAGGGAAAGGAGGAAATGCAGAAATCCTACTGTGCTCCTCTCAGTAACCCCAAGCCCTCTGGAAGCCTTGAAAGAACCCCCTTTCTTTGTAGAGTTATTGGATTCCTTCCTGCCTCTTCTCTCCCCAGGGGCTCCCTGCCCAAGTTGAGCCTTTCTGGCCCCATCCATCTCAAGAGTGCCCAGGGGAGATGTGACCAGTTGCCATAGTGAAAAATACTTTGCCAAACACTCAGGATAATGCTGACCATGATCCTGACCATAAGCAGCAACATTTTCAAAGCATGTTTAGGTTCAAAGAACACTCTCCTCATGACAACCCTTCAAGGCAGGGAATAGAAGTCATTTTATTCCCATTTTTGCAGATGAGAAAACTAACTCACTTGTCTAGCTAGAATGCAGCAGCCAAGGGGCGAAGGCTTAACACTCCAGAACCTTCATTCCCAGCTCTGATCCCCCCCAACCCCTGAAGTTGTGAGCATGAGCCACGGGAGAGTGAAGTACTCACCCTGAGGAAGTCATCCAGGGCCCCATTGCCCATGAATTCAGTGACAATCATCATGGTGATCCCTAGAAGCAGAAGCAGGCAAAGGCAGGTACACATGCTTAATCAGATGTTCACACTTAATCACTGTTCACACAGTGGGAGAGGACTCTGTCTACTCTCCCCTCCCCAAGCTTCCAGTTAAACCCCCAGTCAGAGTAGAGGCCAGGAGCCCTTGGGATGTCCCTAGGATTTTCATCTGCCCTTGGCAAAGACACGGATGTGAGTTGGGAGCCCATGGGTGAAGAAAGGCAGGGTAAGGGAAAGGAACCCAGAAACTCTGCCAAGAAGTTTGAAAGAGGTGGAGTTTGGCTAGGATGGGATGGGTATGAGATGGATGTGGGCAGAAATCTGCCTTGCTCTGAGGATCATAGGCTTTAAATTTTTTTTAATCTTTACTTTCTGTCCTAGAAGGGTAAAGGCTAGGCAATTAGGGTTAAGCTACTTGCCCATCTGGGCACATCTGGGAAGTGTATGAGGCCAGATTGGAATCCAGGACCTCCTGTCTCTAGGCTTGGCTCTCAATCTACTGAGCCACTTAGATGCCCCTTCTAAGACAGAAGAGCAGAAAGGGCTAGGCAATCAGGGTTAAGTGACTTGCTCAGGGTCACCCAGCTAGCACATGTCTGAGGCCAGATTTGAACCCAGGATCTCCCAACTCCAAGCTTGAAGCTCTGTCTACCGTGCCACTCAGCTGCCAGCAGGATCATAGGCTTTGGGAGAAGGTAGGAACCTTAGAATGAATAATGTGACCACCACACTTAGATTCTTGAGATTTTGAGTTGGAAGAGGTCATTAGAAATCCTCAAGTCCAACGACCTCATTTTGTAGATAAGGAAATATGCCCAGAGAGAAAGAACTTACCTAATGTCACATAGTCAGTGGAGGAGCTGGGATTCAAACCCAGCTCTCTTGATTTAAAAACACTAAAAGATTTCAAACCAATTTTTTGGTGTTTGGGGTGAGTGTGGAAGCAAAGACTTGCACCAAAAGGAGGAGCTTAGGGTTGTGGCTAAAGTTTCATTGCCATGAGACTAAACTCTTATTGCTCAGTATTTGTTATAGCTCTGAGAGTGAGAGAAAAATAAATAGTAAAGGGGCATCTAAATACATAATATTAATTCTAAAGCAGAAGATAAGGGCTTAAAATAATAAATAGTAAGTAATAAAAAGGAAGAGAGTAGTTAGAGGAAAGGAGTGAGTAGAGAAGGATTTCTTTTTCAGATATGGGGATTAAACTTCTAGCCTGTAGAAAGGATGAGTGACATAGGTCAGGAGGGGCACTCAAGTTTGAAAAGGATCCTTGCCTCGGGTGACAACGCCTTCCAGCCGGACAATATTGGAGTGGTCAAACTGACCCAGAGCACAGGCTGCTGCCAAGAAACGAAGCTTCTGCTTTTCTGAAGCCCCATCACATAGAGTGTGCACGGCCACCAGGAGGCTCCTTCCACCTGGCAGCTTCAGGCAGCCACTGCACATATCTCCAAATTGACCTGTGGGGGGAATAGATCAGCTCATCAACCAGCCCCCAATGGGGAAGGAGGAGGAAGGTGCAGGCTCCTCTCTGCCACCCATCCCCTACCTCACTTCAACTCTCCCTCCTTGTAGGGCAGCTGAGCCCATGACTGGGCAAGCAGCAGACAACAGTCACCATCATGAACATCATCAAACCATTTTCCATTTCTAAAGCAAATGAAGACTTATGAAATGCTTTCTTCAGGGCAACCCTGAGAAGTCAATAGCAAAAAATCTTAGGATGGGATCATATATCTATAGCTGGAATGGACCTCAGAGGACATATATTCCAAACCATGGCTGAATAGGAACTCTAAAACATCCCCATCTTATAGTTGAGAAAACTGAGGCTTGTCATTTAGCTCTAGAAAGTATAAGGACACACCTGTGATCTGAGAACAGGGATATAATTATTTTCACATATGCAGCCAGGAGGATGGCAGAACTTGGGGCATGAAAAGGCAGAGGGGTCAGGGGTGTCATTTAGTGTATGTCTTCTGGAGGGTGGAACTACATCTCCAAACACCACAAGGTTTTTATTCTGCCAAATAACTGCCATTGGCTGGAGGAGAAGTAGACTGGAGAATGAAGCTGGGACTGCCAGGTCAAAGAAATGTATCTAAAGTTTCATCTCCATAAGACAAAGCTCTTGTTGCTCTTTCTTAGATATAGTTCAGTCCTCTGTCTAAGAGGAAGGTCATAATTCCAACTAGTTCTCAATGATTCGCCCTAATAGAGGAGACAATCAAAGCCATCTCTTCTTTGCAGAAGTAGAAGACTAGGCATGTGGAACATGGCATTTATTCCTAGACTTAAATGATATGTTGGTTAAGTTACTGCTTTTTTTCTACTTAAAATTTTTTTTGTTATAAGAGCTACATCTTAGTGGGGATCAGGGAGAAGTATATTAAGAAATGAAGGGGATATAGGAACAAAAATTATTATTTTTAAAATTGTTGTTGAGTTGAATTTACAATCAATCGTTGAGAGTTGCCTGTTCTGAGACAGAAGGACTTAGCATCAAGGATGATCCAAATAGGTAGGCAGCCTGAGGCCAAGGACAGAGAGATTTACCTTCTTCTAGGGCAGGACTTTGGGTGATCAAGCGTCTGACTTTGGTCACTTGGCTATCCTGGAGGAAATGAGTGTGTGTGTGTGTGTGTGTGTGTGTGTGTGTGTGTGTGTGAGAGAGAGAGAGAGAGAGAGAGAGAGAGAGAGAGAGAGA
>NW_025365066.1:0-1064 GCF_016433145.1 Gracilinanus agilis | reverse complement strand
AACTAAACCAACAGAAATCGCATGATTATCTCAATAGATGCAGAAAAAAGCCTTTGAAAAAGCAAAAGATAACACTTGATGTGAATAAGGGATCCCAAGAGATGGAAGATGGGAAATAGTGCATTCTAGGAATGAGAGACAGACAGTGTTATGTTAGAGAGATTTAACATAGAACATCATACATGAAGAATTTGTAAAAAGGTCAGTCTGGTTAGTCTACAGCATGTATGGAGTAGAATAATATACAAAAACTCTGGAAAAGTAGGATGACTCTAGCTTTTGAAGAGCTTCAAATGTCATGTTGTTATTTAGTTGTGTGTCTCTGTGATCCCAGATGGGGTTTTCTTGGCAAAGATGCTGAAATGGTTTGCCAATTCCTTCTCCAGCCCATTTTACAGATGAGGCAAACAGATTGAAAAGACTTGTCCAGGGTCATACAACTAGTAAGCCAGATTCCAACAACCTGACTCCAAATAGCACCTACCTTCCCCTAATGTCATAGGAGTTTATGTCTGTTGCCAGAGTTTCTATGAAAGCCATTGGAGGTCATCAAGCAGGGAAGTTAGCATGCTTGGACCTGCATTTTAGTAAAATCATCTTTGGCATATAGAAAATAAATTGGAATGGAGTATGGTGAGATGGTGAGGCAAAAGTACTGTGTACCTGAATTTGAACTTTGGGTATGAGAAGTTTAGCTTCTTTCATGGCCTTCCCAGGTCTTGAAAAAAAGTTACCATTCTGGAGAGCAATTTGAAACTAAGTCCAAAAGGCTATAACTCTGTGTATATCCTTTGACCCAGCAATACCACAGACTAATAGGTCTATATCCCAAAGAGATTTTTTTTTAACCCTTAACTTCGGTGTATTGTCTCATAGGTGGAAGAGTGGTAAGGGTGGGCAATGGGGGTCAAGTGACTTGCCCAGGGTCACACAGCTGGGAAGTGGCTGAGGCTGGGTTTGAACCTAGGACCTCCCGTCTCTAGGCCTGACTCTCACTCCACTGAGCTACCCAGCTGCCCCCCCCAAAGAGATTTTTTAAAAGAAAAAGAAGGGGGGAAATCATC
>NW_025365065.1:0-2012 GCF_016433145.1 Gracilinanus agilis | reverse complement strand
ATATATAATATGATACAATTATATATAAACTATATACTATCTAGAATATATTAAAATATATTATATTTACATTATGTTTATTAACATATACCTATGTTTATAAATATATATGACATAATTATAATATAACATATAAAACATACACTATCTACAATATATTAAAATATATTATACATTTATAAACATATGTCTATGTTTATGTGTATAAAGAGATGAGAGATTGTGATTGTTTAGGAAAGCAACATATTAAAAGAAATAATAATTACAATAGTATGAATCATTCTCATTTATATAGTTCTTGAAGATTAATGATAAAATTTTTAGGGGGCAGCAAGGTGGTTCAGAGGATTGAGAGCCAGACTTAGAGATGGGAAATCCTGGTTCCAAATCTGGTCTTTACATATTTCCTAGCTGTGTGACTTTAGGCAAATCATTTTACCCCCATTGCCTAACCTTTACTGTTATTCTGCTTTGAAACCAATACACAGAATTGATTCTAAAACAGAAAGTAAGGGTTTGGTTTTTTAATAATTTTTATAGGACCATAGATTGAGAGCTAAAAGGGGCCTTAGAGGTGATCAAGTCCACCCCCACTACTCATTTAGAGATTAAAAAAAAAAAACACCTGAGGCTTAGGAAGGTTAAATGACTAGCTGATAATTACCAGCTATTAAAAGTCCAGGGTGGGATTTGAAGCTTGGGCTTCTTCCCTCTAAACTGAACAGACTATCCACCGTACCATCCTGCCTCTCTTTTTCATCATAGCAGTCCTGTGAAGTATAAATTGGGAATTAGGGGTAAAGGTGGGGGGAGGGAGATGAGGATGCTTCTAACTTCTTGGTACCCAAATTTGTTTAGATGATTATTTCACATTAATCTCCATTCATTTATCAGATTAGTTCATTCCTATCTAGCCGACAGTGCACAGCTTTTAGGGAATACAACATGGGAAAAGGTGAGATTTGATCATGAGGAAATGAGAAGGTAGAGTTCTAGAACATGAGGCATTTCTAGGAAGAAGAGTCCTGGGTGGGGCTAGTGTAGTGCAGGAGCTTGGGCAGCCAGTGTTAATGATTCAAAGATCTGGGGGATGAGGCAGCAAGGAGGGACATCAGACAGAAAGTGACTGTGCTAAAGGCAAATGCCACAGATTAATTTTTGCTGTGGGATGGCCCCAATCATTGTGTCTTAGTGGGAGCATAAATCAATCAATAAACATTTATTAAGTGCCTGCTATGTGCCAGATACTGGTAAGCACTGTATCAGCAGTAGATAATGAACTGGGGTTTGGGAAACAACACTAAACTTCTCTGATATAACAGTTCTACAATTGGATGAGACTACACTGTGTATTAGAGACAGCTAGGTAGCTCAGTGGATAGAGCTCTGGGTCTGGAGTCTGGAATATCTGAGTTCAAATTTGATCTCAGATGCTCATTAGCTGTGTGACTTTAGGCAAGTCACATAACCTCTGTTTCCTTTAATCTATTGGAGAAGAAAATGGCAAACTACTCCAGTATCTTTGCCAAAAAAAAAAAAAAAAAAACCCATGTGGGATCACAAATAGTCAGATAGCACTGCACAACAACAAAAGTTATGTACTAACTGGGAAAACAGGAAGAGCTACAAAACAATTTTCAGCTTAGACTAGATAGTAGTGGGATCAAGAGACAACATTTATCCTAAGTCTTATTTTACCTACACTTTGGATAATATCAATTTGGTCAAATGGCCAAAATGGCCAGCCTCTTTAAAAAAAAACAATCTTTTGAGAACTAGAATAGTTATTATGTTGAAGTAGCATTTAATTTTTCATTCTCTGGGTTTTCTTCTCCCCATCCTCCTTCTCTTCCTTCTCTTTCTCCTCTCTCTCTGTCTTCTTCTTTCTTCTTATTTTTCTTCTTCTTCCTCCTCCTCCTCCTTTTTTCCTCCTCCTCCTTTCTTCTTCTTCTTCTTCTTCTTCTTCTTCTTCTTCTTCTTCTTCTTCTTCTTCTTCTTCTTCTTCTTCTTCT
>NW_025365064.1:0-8585 GCF_016433145.1 Gracilinanus agilis | reverse complement strand
AGGAAGGAAGGAAGGAAGGAAGGAAGGAAGGAAGGAAGAAAAGGATGGGAGGAAGGAAGGAAGGAAGGAAGGAAGAAAAGGATGGAAGGAAGGAAGAAAGGAAGGAAGGAAGGAAGAAAGGAAGGAAGGAAGGAAGGAAGAAAGGAAGGAAGGAAGGAAGGAAGGAAGGAAGGAAAGAGGGAGGGAAGGAAAGAGGGAGGGAGGGAATTTTAAAATTTTAAAAGAAAAGAACCAATTTGAAATAACCCTTTGAAGTTGGTAGTACAAATATCCCACTTTAGAGATGAGGAGACTGAGGCTCATAGAAATCAAATGACACATAACTAAGATCTTTTTTTTAACTCTTACCTTCCATCATGAAATCAATACTGTATATTTGTTCTAAGGCAGAAGAGTGTTAAGGGCTAGGCAATGGGGGGGTTAAGTGACTTGTACATGGTCACCCAGCTAGGAAGTGTCTAAGGTCACATTTGAACCCAGGACCTCCCATCTCAAGGCCTGGCTCTCAATCCACTGAGCAACCCAGCTGCCCCCTAAGATCTTTTCTAATGCTTAAACCCAGTAGACTAGGAGCTCCTTGAAAACAAAGAATGTCTTTTGCCTTTCAGTGTCTGGCAGGTGGTATACACTTAATAAGTGTTTATTGACTGACTAATTGACTCCAATTGATCATCCATTCATCCATCGATCCAGTGACACTGGCTTCTTGGCTGTTCCACAAACAATGACTCAGGGCATTGTCTCTGCTGTCCCCCATGTCTGACACATTCTCCCTCCTCCTCTCAGGCTACTGACTTCCCTGGCTTCCTCTAAGTCCCAACTAAATCTAGTCTTTCACTTGATTCCCCAATACCTCCTAATTCTAGTTATTCCCTTTTTATCCCATATAGAGTTTTCTCTGCGTATTGTTGTTTATAAGTCGTCACCCTCATAATCTCCTTCAGGGAGGGTCTGTCTTTTGGTATCTCCAGTACTTAGCACGGCGACTGACACATAGTAGGTATTTAATAAATGTTTATTGATCAATTAACTCTTTTAGACCAAAGAGCCTATGATTTTAAGTGGTGGGGCCAAGACTCAAACCAAGATCTTTTGATACCAAGTTCAGCACTCTCTCCATTGTCCCATGGCCTCCCTGAATGAATACAGCAATCTGTCTACATCATAAGTAACTCCCTCCTGTCTAGTAAGGAGAGTATCTGGGGAGAGGATAGTGGAAGGCATCCCTATTCATCACCTCACACGTCAACACGGCCAGAGGCTGCCGAAGAAGACGAGATGTTCAAATCTCAAGTTAAGTTCTCAAAGGATGACTTTGGGAGAGGGCAAGAAGCTGTTTGGTGCAGGAGACGCTCAGATCTGGCACCTCACTACCTAAGAAGAAAGGGAAAGAAAAAAGCCAAATTAACAGTATTAAAGATGAGAAGGAGACCTCACCTCTAATGAAGAGGAAACTACAGCAATCACTAAGAAGAAGGGACATCATAAGATCTAGTTCTTAGAATCAGAAGTTGCCCCATTCCCCACCTCCAACCCATCCCACTTCACCAACCTCTTTCACTCAGCAGCTTCCAGCACTATGTCACTGCCACCATCACTCTTACCCTGGGTTACTACTGATTCTTGTTTTATAACACCTCCTTCTATCTTAGTATCATTTCTCTCTTTTTTTAACCCTTCTCTTCTGTCTTATAATCATTTATAAGTATCAGTTCAAAGACAGAAGAGCATGAAGGGCTACGTAAGGACTTGCCCAGGGTCACACAACTAATAAGGGTCTGAGGCTAGATTTGAACTCAGGACAGCTCATCTCAAGCTTGACTCTATCTACTAAATCCCCATAGGATATTTGTAAAGTACTTTGCAAATTTTTAAAGCACTGTACAAATTCTAATTATTATTTTTTATATTATATTGTATTATATTGTATTATATTGTATTATATTATATTATGTTATGTTATGTTATGTTATGTTATGTTATGTTATATTTATTATATAAATCCAGAACCTGAAGTTCAAGGGAATGTTACATGTATTTTGTTACTCCAGCTACCCCCTTAGTATCATTTCTAAGACAGAAGAGCAGCAACAGCTAGGCAAATGGGGTTAAGTGACTTGCCCAGGGTCACCCAGTAGAAAGTGTCTGAGATCAGATTTGAACTTAGGTCCCCCCAACTCCAGGCCTGTGCTTGATTTACTGTGCTACCTAGCTGCCCTCACTATTGAATGTTAAAAGAAGGATGATAAAGTAGAGATGATTAAGAACAAATTTGTAAGTTGACCAAATTGATCACGTTGTTGTTGTGTGGTTTTTCAGTCATTTCCAACTCTTCCTGATCCCTTTTGGAGTTTTCTTGGCAGACATATGGGGACAGATAGTCATTTCCTTCTCCAGCTCATTTGACAGATGAGGAAATTGAGGCAAACAGGATTAAGGGACTTGCTAGTCTGTGTCTGAAATCAAATTTGAACTAAGGAAAGTGAGTCTTCCTGACTCTCAACCACCACTCTATCCACAAATTGATTTATAGCTTTGTGTAATGAAAAGAACTCTGGAACTGGAATCAGAAGATTGGGCTTGAGCCCAGTCCTGTTGCTTTCTAGTTGTATGACCATGAGCAAATTATTTTTCCTCTATGACTCTCAGTTGCCTTCTTTGTAAAATGAGGATGTTGTACCAGATGATCTCAAATATCCTTTCCATCTCTAATGGTCTATGAATTATCATTTTTAGAAGTCAGAAACCATTTCAAAGTTAGAATTCCACTTTTTAATCCAACATCATAATACAAAACAAGCAATAATGAGAGCACTGGAGAATTACAAAATAAAATACCATGTGAGATCTAAGAAGGTTGTCACTACCGAGGCAGAGTAACACAGTATGTAAACTTATTTTCCAGAACCTCAGGCTCTAGGTTTATAGAATGAGAACAACAAATAACTAGAATTTCTATAGGGCTTTAAGATTTGCAAAGCACTTTACAAATATTATCTAATTTGAGACACAGCAATATTGGGAGATAGGTACTATTATTTCCCCCATTTTATAGATGAGAAAATTGAGGCAGATAGTGGTTAAATGACCTGTCCAAGGTCATATGATCTGAAGTTGGATTTGAACTCAAGTCTTACTGACTCCAGGGCCAGTGCTCTATCTACTGTACCATATGAATCTAATTCATCTTAGAGTCTTCTTCAAAAATCAACTTTCCTTGGTTCATTTCTCCTCCATTCAGAATATTCTCCAGGAAGTCTGTAAATTAGTACAGAATTAGGTTTCCACACTGTAGGTAGAAGAAGATCCAATTCCTCTGCAAGTATTGAGATATCGGTACATATTCAATATGGCAGAACCTTTATTATACCAAGCAAGTCAAATGCATAAAATGAAAAGGATTGACCAGAACATGAACAAAAAATGTAATTCTCTTAACTATAATGAATCTTGCCTCTTGCCCTCATTCTTATCCTGACCCCCAAAAGTTGTACAATTTTCCAAATTAATCATGTCATCCTTTGATTTGGACTCCCAACAAAAGAGAAATTGGAATTGCTAAAGAGGTAGCACCCTCGCCCCTTTCCCACTCAACCTGTACTATCTACTTCAGCGTGGTAACAGAGGGCAGTAGCAGGGTAGATAAAGCGCTGGGCTTAGAATGATTGGAAGACTCATCTTCATGAGTTCAAATCTGGCCTCAGATACTTTCTAGCAATGTGACCTTGGACAAGTCACTCAATCTTCTTTGCTTCTGCTTCTCATCTGACAAATGAGCTGGAGAAGAAAATGGCAAACCACTCCAGTATCTTAGCCAAGAAAACCCCAAATGGGATCTCAAAGAATCAGATATGACTGAAGAACAACATAAAATACAAAGGATTATTACAAAGGAAACTAATTACATTGAAATGCCAATTATCAAAATATTTTTAAAAATAAAAAAAAACATCCCCAAATGTTCATCCCCTCGCTGCAGGGCTCAAGATTCACTTTAAGAATGCCTGATATTCTCCAAAAGTCTAGAGTTCAGAAATTTCTGCCATTTGGACAGATGGTTCTCTTTTCCATGGATGCCATTTTATAAGGTCAATGTGTGGTTATACCACTACATCTCCATGGCTAGGTCCAAGAACTCTTACTACTGATCCCCTGCCCTCTCTCTCCATAGCTGCCATTTCTGGGGCTGAGGGGAAATGTTCAGTCTCGGAAGGGTTGTGCCAATAGAGGCTTCATCTATACACATAGCAGGAATGAGTGCTCAAGTCTCTGTTCTCAGATTTCTTCAGATCTCCCCCTAACCACTCATCTGCAGTGTGACATAGTGGACAAAATTCTGATATTAGAGTTGGGGAAGACTGCTGTCAGAATCTCAACCCAACACTTCCCCATTGTGTGGCTATGGGCAAGTCACTTAACATCCCTGACTCTCAGTGTCTTCATTTGTAAACTAGAGGGGATAAACATGGAGCATCTACCTCGCCGAGTTGTTGTAAGGCTCAATAATGTAAGTAAAATATTACACAAATGTCAGTTACGACGAACTTCAATGAAGTGTGAAGGACTGGTCAACAAGTACCCAACCCTTCTCAGGAGAGGTCATCAGTCTTCTCTGGTACCGAAAGCCCCCAGTGAAGTTTTACCTGACTTATCAAGTTTGCAATTCTATTAAGATGGAAGCATTTGACAGTGTAGATAAATGCCAAAACCATTTAAATAATTTAATATAAAACATCACTTTGTATCCAAAGTACAGTAAAACTTTTAAAACCAAAATATTCGTGGAATGTGGCATTGTGGGTAATTACATTTTTCTGCATAGCTGAGATTGAACAGAAAACCCTTTTTTGTTCCAACCTTGCCTGTTGAAAAATCTCCAAAATGCATTAGCTCTCTTTCTGGCTCTTGTGTCTTTGTTCATTATTGTTTGGGATTTGAGCAAATTGTTTCCCTCTCCAGTCGAAGACCTTAGAGATGATGAATGGGGAGATTTAGAACTCTGGGTATTTGAATCTTCCATCATCAGTGGAATCATCTGGAATGTCTTTTCCACTCTTTTTGTAATTAAACAAATCCTATCCTTTGAGGTCCCCCCAAAGTCCAATATTCTCTATAAGACCTTCTTCATCAACTACTCCAGTCCGCAGGGATGAGTCCTTTAGTAAGACTAGCCTAGTGAATACAGCTGAAGCTTTTTCCGGATCCAATTAAACCTAGTTCCATAAGTATTTATAAAGCTTTTTTAAAAAGCCAGACATCTTGCAAGAATATAAAGACAAAAACGAAAACCATTCCTGCCTTCAAGAAGCTTATATGCTACTGGAGAGAGACAAAGACACAGACAAAGTTAATACAAAAAATACACAAGGTGAATACAAAACATTTACAAGTAACAAATTTGAGAATCAGCTGCAGAGAGATGATGATTGAATCTGTAGGAGCTGATGAGATCACAGAGGATCTTTGTCATTTCCTTCTTCTTTTCATTTGAAAGATTAGGAAACTGAGGCAAATGGGGCTATGTGACTTTCCCGAGGTCACACAGCTAATGTCTGATCTTAAGATCACAAATCTTAGGTTTTTAGGATGATAGATGCAGAAATGGAAGGGATCTCAGAGTTTATCAAGTATAAGAGTTTGAGGCCTTTTTTGTGTCCCGAACTTTTTTGTGAGTCTGATAAAGCCTGAGAACTCCTCAGAATGATGTTTTGGGGAACAGCTAGGTGGCTCAGTGGATAGAGAGCCAGGCCTAGAATCTGGATGTCTTGGGTTGACATCTGACCTCGGACACTTCCTAGCTTTCCTGGGCAAATCACTTAACCCCCATTGTCTAGCCCTTGCTGCTCTTCTATCTTGGAAATAATACACAGTATTGACTCTAAGATGGAAGGTAAGAGTTTTTTTAAAAAAAGAAGGTGGAATTTGAAGAAATCAAGCCTGACCTCAATGAGAAAATGTCCCTCTTTTTTTGAGAAGTGAGGGATTATGAGAGTTGAGTGCTGTCTGATTCTGCCGCTATATTGATTAGTTTTACTGAGCTGTCTTTTTTTTCTTTTTCTTTTTCAAACTGAGACTTGAAGGGAGTCAGGTCTATTGACCCAGTCCAAGGCTACACTATACTACACAGCCTCACCTAGAACATTCCACAGAAGAATAACTCATTAAGGGTACAAAAAGCTTCAGAAGAACTCACAAACCACTATAGCTTGTCATCCCCCCTCAGACCCTTTTCTCACTCTCTAATAATTGTTTCATGTCACAGCAAGCGAAGAATCACAGTGTTAGCCTCAAAATCAGAGGGTCTACCACCAGCAAAGCTGATATCTCTTGGAAGCTTCAAGTGCAGGCTGATTATAGCCATTAATAAATCAGAAGCACTAGGGGACCTTCCCAGCAGTTAGTTGACAAAATAGACAAAGTGCTGAGCCTGGAGTCAAGAAGACTTATCTTCATGAATTCAAATCTGGCCTCAGTCACTAGCTGTGTGATCTCAGGCAAGTCACTTAACCCCATTTGCCTCAGTTTCCTCATCTGTCAAATGAACTAGAGAAGGAAATGGCAAACCACTCCAGTATCTTTGTCAAGAAAACCCCAAATAAAGGGGGTCATGAGAAGATGGGCACACTAAAACAACTTAATAACAAAAAGGGGAACTTCCCATCACCCTCAAAGTTCCATTGCATTGCTTTCCTGCTGTGCAAACAGATTCTAACCCATCCCAGATCTCATCCCCTTTCCAAAGCCTTCCTTGAGTGTTCTTGTCCTCAATGATAAATCTTTTCCTTGAATACTAATAATATAATAACACCATTATATACTGAGCCACCTAACTGCCCCCCCAAATCCTACCTTTGTGAAGATGGGATTAACTCTCCCCTGCTCACTTTTAGATTTGATCACCAGAAGTGTAGACACTACCACATTTCCTTAAGTGAGAGGGAGTCCGCAACCCACATGCTAAACTGGTTGACAACTCAGAAATGACTGACTGCCCTCTGGGCAGTCCTAAGAAAATTCTAAAACTGTGATTGGTCTACAAGAAGTGATGCAAAGAAGGATCTTTAAAAGTAGTTGCAACTTCCTGTAACCACATCTTTCTCCTTCGAACTTGGCCTTGAAGGAGCTCTGGCTTGGGACCTCAGATTGCTTCTGGTAAGACTGCTCTTGGATCTTCTCTTTGGACTACCACATGGGTGAGTGAAAAGGGCTGACTCCTTTCCTGGCTCCTGAAGGGACTAGCTTCTGGAGAGGCCCTCTGTCTTGGAGGAGGCCTCGTAGCTGGAACCCTTGCTTTATTCTCCATGGGCCCCTCTGGTGGAGAGTTAACAAGCCCTGCCTGGTTCAAATCAGGCTGGAGTAATTATCTAGTGTGATAGGATAGATACCTTCTCTACCCTCTTTCTCATTTCTCTACTTTCACTCTTTCCCTCTATTTTATAAATAAATACTGCTAAAAAGTTATTTGACTTAAGATATATTAATTTTGGCAACCACATTCTCATATATTTAGTCCAACTTTAGTTTTTAACCATTACACCTTCTGCAGGAAGTCTGTTTCAATCCTCAACTTTAGTGCCTTCCCTCTGAGACAACCCCCAATTTGTCCTGTCTCTAACTTGTTTATACATAATTGCTTGCATGTTGTTTTCTGCATTGGGTTGAGATCCTTGAGGGTTCTTTTTGTTTTAGTTTATCTTCCCAGCATTTAGCACAGTGCCTGGCAGGCAGGAGTTGCCTCAAAATGACTGGCTGGCCGGTTGGTCATGGGACTTTAATAAATCCCAAGATCTTCTTTTGAGAAAGTAAAAATATGGGAATGACTAAATAAGTTGTAGCATATGAGTGTGGTGGAATACTACTGTACTATAAGAAATGACAAGCAGGTAAATTTTGGGAAAAACAGAAAGACCTGCATGAAATTATGAAGAGTGGAATGAGCAGAAATAAGAGAACAGGGGGCAGCTGGGTAGCTCAGTGGAGTGAGAGTCAGGCCTAGAGACAGGAGGTCCTAGGTTCAAACCCGGCCTCAGCCACTTCCCAGCTGTGTGACCCTGGGCAAGTCACTTGACCCCCATTGCCCACCCTTACCACTCTTCCACCTATGAGACAATACACCGAAATACAAGGGTTTAAAAAAAAAGAAATAAGAGAACATTCTATACAGCAACAGAAATATCATTTGTAGAATGACATGTCCACCTCCAGAAAAAGAACTCATAAACAGAAATAAGTAAGACATAGTTTTATATGTACATACATCTTTTTTGTCAAATGATGCCTTCCCTAATGGGGGAAGGAGAGGGAGGGAGGGAACTGACTGGGTATTTTAATATAACAAACAAGCAAATTAATTGACTAATTTTAAAAATATGAATTCCAAAGGTCTTTTCCAATACTGATTCTAAGTTCTATATATGTCTGCTCTTATCTTTATCCTCTCTCCATTAAACCTACATTAGAAGTGCTTGAGAAATTTGGAGCTAACTGATCGGGAAAGAAAGAAGGAAGGGAGGGAGGGAGAGAAGGAGGGAGAGAGGGAGAAAGAGAGGAAGAAAGGAAGGAAGGAAGGAAGGAAGGAAGGAAGG
>NW_025365063.1:0-2110 GCF_016433145.1 Gracilinanus agilis | reverse complement strand
ACTAAAAAGCACTATATCATCATCATCATCATCATCATCATCATCATCATCATCATCATCATCATTAATAATTGTTATAGTAAAGTACCAAGCTAGTACTTGAAACTAGGTCTATAGCTCCTAACTTGTGCTCAATTCACAGATGAGATGACTGAAGTCTAGGTTAAGTGACTTGTCCAAGGTCACACAGTTATAGTGTGTCAGTGTGAATATGTGAACCCAGCTCCTAATGTCTCCAAATCCAAAATTCCACTATATCAAGAAACCTCTTCTTATCTTTTTTTTCTTAATCTTTCTAACTATTTTCTTTTGCTATCTATTCTTAAGGTTCTGTTGATATTTGATACTCTTCTATATTGTCAGTTCTAAATAGTCATGCCTCTATACAGTACTTTCTGCCTTACAAAGCTGTTTCCACTTTTCTTGACTAGTTAAAAGTCTATTGCTACATACTGACCTTCACACAAAATGTACCCCAATAACCAAAACTTGGGGAGTTTTTTACCATCTTTGAATATAAATAATCTGTTACAAGGGGTTCTCTGTCTGCTTATGAAAATGTCAGTTTTAAAAATATTTAAAACAAATAAAGAACAAAGGTCAACAGGAGAAATATAATAAAAATAATGCACATATAGTTAACTCGTTTGAAGAAACATTTATTAGCAATTGATTATTGATAAAGCATAGTCCTAGGTTCTGAGAAAACTAAAATGAAAAGTAAGATATGGTCCTAGCTTTATATTCTTTGCTCAATTCTGAGCATGGATTAGCAATTATCTCCAGTATACATTAAAATAGGTATATTTATAGATTGTCTTTTAAAATTTAAATTTATTTGTTTTTGTTCTATTAAAATATGTTGTATCTATCACTTCTTTCCTCCCCTCTCCCCATTAGTGAAGATATCATGTGAAAAAAAGATCCATGTATATATAAAACTATGTCTTACTTATTTCTATTTATCAGTTCTTTCTCTGAAGGTGTACCTATGAAAGTCATTTTTCAAACAATATTTCCATTGCTATCAATAATATTCTTTTGATTCTACACATTTTACTCTTCATAATTTCATGTAGGTCGTACCATGACTTTCTAAAACTAACCTGCTCATCATTATTTTAATCATTTATCTGTTCCATTCCAGCTATATATATATATATGAAAAGCTTAAAATTGCACTAGGAGTTTGGGATATCCTGTATTATTAATCTTGATATCATTTACACAATATGCATTTCATTTTCCATCTTCTCCCTCCCTAGTGTTAGTAATTCAATTCTCCAAGCCATTGGCATTAAACTGCAATGCACATGAAGACAGAAGACTGGAAAGGTAGGATGATGCCAGGTTATGAAGAACATTGAGAGACAAATACATGATTTTATATTTGATCATGAATGAAGTTGTGATATGGACATACCTGTGCTTAAGGAGGATAAATTTTGACAGCTGAGTGGAAGATGGACAGAAAGAGGAGAGATTTAAGAAATAGAGGCCAACTAGTAAGCTATTTCAATACCAGAGCCCACGATTGAGATAATGAAGCCTTGAACCACGGTGGTGGTAGGGTAAGAAGAAAGGAGACAAATTTTTTTTGAGTGTAGGACTTGGTAAATAATTGCATCTGAGGGGGCAGAGAGAGAGAGAGAGAGAGAGAGAGAGAGAGAGAGAGAGAGAGATTAGGATGGTTGCAGGCTTGTGTAACTGAGTCAATAATTTAATTTTCCAGCTCTTTCCTCAATATCATTCTACCTGCCTTCAAGTACATGAAGGGTTGAACGCCAAACAAATTAGCAATAAGAATGTTCCGGTGTACCCCTTTTAAAAATATATATAAATATTTTTTTTTATTTTCCCACTACATTTAATAACAATTTTCAATATACATTTTCCAAAATTATAAGACCCAAATTGTTTCCCTTCATCCCTTCCCATTTTCCTCATAGAGATGGGAAGCAATTTGATCTGGATTATACATGTATTATCATTCAACACATACTTCTATATTGGTCATTGTTGTAAGAGGATACTCATATAAAATCCCAAACCCCAAATAGTAAGTAAAATGATGAAAGATAGTATGCTTTGATATGCATCTGATTCCAAC
>NW_025365062.1:0-9487 GCF_016433145.1 Gracilinanus agilis | reverse complement strand
ATAGACAGATAGGTAGATAGATAGATAGATAGATAGATAGATAGATAGATAGATAGATAGATAGATAGATAGATAGATAGACAGACAGACAGATAGCAGAGTGGATGGGAGTACCAGGCCTGGAGTCAAGAAGACCTGGATTCAAATCTGACCTCAGAAACTTCCTCTCTGTGTAATCTGGGGCAAATCACTTAATCCTGATTGCCTAGCCTTTGCCACTCTTCTGTCTTAGAACTGATACCAAGAGAGACGAAAAAGGTTTAAAAAATACACGATTACTCGGGCACCTTGCAGTCCATCTTTCATTCTTTGCTCTCCCAATGTAACTGGCTCACTTTCTAGCATCCCTGGCTAGTACCTTTTTTTTTTTTCTTTTTCAATTTAGTGTGCACAAGTCCTCCTGCACGCTGTGTTAACAGCTTATTTCCATGCACTGGTGTGCTCTCCTTTGTCCTTTAGGTCACTTGTAATTCTGCTTCTTTGCAGGTGGTCCATGATCCATAACCATATAGAGCATCGCTGGAAGAGGATCGCTGTTTGTTTGTTGTTGTTGTTTTTTAAGTTGGGGTTTTATTTCAGAAAGAAGCTTGAGGGTGCTGAAAACGTTACCTCATTCCTCAAATCCAACCCGGACCTTCCCCGCCTCCTGTTCATTGCTAGACCCTGCAATTGTCCCCTTGCTGTGTCTGTCCAAGGTACTGATGGACCAACTCTGCAGAGTATGTACACACCTAATGGTATACCATAGCCTGGTCAATAGTCATCCTTCACCCATTTGGTTTTTCCTGAGTGAATAAAGAAGCTGAACTTTTTGCAGTGTTTCAAAGCTTGATACAATCGGCACTAGGTCAGCTCATGGCCCAGCACCCTATAACCTAATTTATATACATCAGGTTCAATCTCTAGAGCTGCTCAAAAATCTTGTCTCTGGCTCATTTTGCCCTGATCCAGAACTTTTTAGGGGAACCTTAGAATAGAGTTCATGTCTAAGTTTCCACAAATATGGTTAAATGGGCCTTTAGTTCTTGTACAAGCACTCAAGGTAATAGTATATATCAGAAACAGGACAGCCTTTATTTCACTCCACAGAGAATTGAAAACAACACAAAAGTTCATTGTAGTTATAAGGAAGAAAAATCATTTCTGGTCAAATTTCAATTCCTTTTCCTTCTCCAGCTCATTTATATATATGAGAAAACCAAGGCAAACAGAATTAAGTGACTTGCCCAGGATTTGAGGCTAGATGAGAACTTGGGTCTTCCAGAGTCCAGGTCCAGTGCTCTATCTATTGTGCCACCTCATTGTCCTACCTGGCACATAGTAGGTGCTTAATAAATTACATAATAAATTAATTAATAGATTTATTAATTTTAAATTAATTTGATTTTTAATTAATTTTTATTAACTTTAATGTTTGGTTGCTTTGGATTTTATTAATTTAATTTTTAATTAAATTTAATATTAATTTAATAATTATTATTAAATACTTGAATGGATAATTGAATAAACTGATTAATGAATTAATAAAATAATTAATGGCTTTCTGAGCTCTGGAGTCATTCAGGTTAAGCTCAGTTGGGAAGTCATGCCTGTGTTCCTAGGCTTGCAGAGGTGGAAGAGCTCTTAGAGGTTATCTAGTCCAACGTTTTCACTTCACAAGATGAGGAACTTTGCTTTGACCCAGAGAAATTAAATGGCCTTCCTGAGGCTACACAGAGAGCCGTGGCAGAGCTCAAATTTGAACCCAGATCCAACGACTGCACATCTAGAATTCTTTTCACTGACCCACACTTCCTCCTGTCTTTTGCTAGTCCCTCCTCCCCTCAGGAAACAGATCAAATAATTATTCCCCAAAGAACCTGCATTCTGAACCCAGGATCTGCTGCTACCTTTTCAGTCCATCTCTGAGGACCCCAAAACCAAATCTGCTCTCCAAGTAAAGTCACCCCACAATGGACAGGGCCCTTTAAGAAAGGGACAGATAGTCCCTGGGTGGAGCTGCCTGAGAAACCCCAAGAGGCTCTCTCAAAAGACAACTCTAGGCAGCAAGCCAAGTTGATGCTGGTGCCACTCACCCCTCCGGGAGCCGAGCCAGCTGTTATTCCTGACCTTGGCTCCAGCTGCCTTCTCACCTCCCTCCTCAAATTTCTCTGCCCTGAACCACTTTCTGTTGACCACGTACATACACAGGGCACGTGTCCCTTTCTCTCTCCAAATCCAGCCTTCTTGCTACTAAGTCACACTGGCTCCCCAATCTTTAAACCCTCTATCACAGCTTCTTTACCTGGGTTCAGCAAATCAATCGATAAATGTTTATTAAGCACCTACTATGTTCTGACCTGGACTCAAAAAGACCTGAATTCAAATGTGACCTCAAACACTCACTAGCTGTGTGACCCTGGATGAGTCACTTAACCCTGTTTTGCCTCAGTTTCCTAATCTGTAAAAGAAACTGGAAAAGGAAATGACAAACTACTCCAGTATCTTTGCCAGAAAAACCCCAAAAGGGGTCACCAAGAGTCAGACAAGATTGAAAAAACTATTAAACAACAATAATAACATGTTCCAGGCACCGTGCTAAGTGATGGGGATCCAAAAAGAGGCAAAAGACAGTCCCTGCCCTCAAGGAACTCACAATCCGATGGCTCTGAATGTGTTTGTCTTTTGATAACTGGTATAACTCAAGTCCTAAAGGGGCATTGGCATGGGGCTCTCCTCAAGGGTGGAGATCACATCCACATGAAGCCTAATGTGGAGATTGTGAGATTCTGAGAAAGAGGAGAGCTCCAGCCTCTTTCAGCTTGTCACTCTCTGGGCTTTTCTAAAGTCTCTTCTCAGAGCTCTTGAACCTCAAATCTCCAGGCTCCATTGTTGCTTCTAGCTTCCAGCTTTGAGAGAGAAGATAGGCGATGGTTGCCCCATTTCAAGCCGCTGGAGCGAAAATCAGCTGGGAGAAGAGCTGGCCATCTCCATGATGCCCCTTTCCCCAGCTTGCTACAGTGGAGACTTCAGGGGACTTCCCCTTGGGTGATATTCTCACTTGGGGGAACTCAGTTACCCACCCGAAGAGCTCCTTCACTCAGTGCCATCTGGTATATATTCTCCTCTGTATATTTTCTCTGGTTTCTTTGCTACCTGCTCTGTGTATTCACTCTGGAATTGGTGGGGGAAAGTTCAAGTCCTGAATATAAAGCTTGGGATCCTGTTCCTTTCTCATTAAAAAATAGCAATCTTCCACAGTTTAAGCTGAACCTGAAAATCACATGCCCTAGAGCAGTGATGGTGAACCTTTTAGAGACCATGTGTCCAAACTGCATCCTTCACACCACCTGTGAACCCCTCTTCTCACCCCAGACAGGGGAGGGAGGAACCACCTATATTGGACTGCTCAGCACAGGAACAAGTCAGGTGAGAAATGTCCTAAGACACAGTGGAGAGGGGGAAGGAAGCAGCCCACTCTGGCATGCTCTGACCTATGTGCCATAGGTTTACCAACACAGTCTGGACTAATAATATCTAAGGAAGAAAAAAAATCCAATTCTACTGTGGAGCCTTCTTTCTCTGAGGATAGCAAAGTGGCCAAGCTTCTGGTCCCAACCTCCTGTTTCACCTCTTGGCAGGTAAGAGTCTTCCTTAGAGAAATCTGAGGGGAAGAGGTTAGAGATCACTTATTCCAATTCCCTCCAAGCTACCCAAAGGCATTCCCATAAGATATGGTGGGAGTGGGGCAGCCCTCACTTCATTGCATTTCAAAATAATTTATTTCCTTTGTAATTTTATTAAAATTTTTTTATTTAATTTTTTATGCATTTTCAAATACAATTCTCAGAAGGGGTCCATGGGCTTCACTAGCCTGCCCAATGGGCCCAGGACCCAAATGATGATAAGAAGCCTCTGCATAGGAGACTGTGAATACCTCAAAGACAAGAAATGTCACTTTTTTTTTTAAACCCTTACCTTCCGTCTTGGAGTCAATACTGTGTATTGGCTCCAAGACAGAAGAGTGGTAAGGGTGGGCAATGGGGGTCAAGTGACTTGCCCAGGGTCACACAGCTGGGAAGTGTCTGAGGCCAGATTCGAACCTAGGACCTCCCGTCTCTAGGCCTGGCTTTCCATCCACTGAGCTACCCAGCTGCCTCCAATGTCATTCTTTTATAGTGCATGGTACATAGTTATTGTTCAGTCATTTTCAGTCATGTCTGACTCTATGACTTCATTTGGGGTTTTCCTGGTAAAGATACTGGAGTGGTTTGCCATTTCCTTCTCTAGTTTATTTTGCAAATAAGGAAAATGAGGCAAATGGGGTGAGGTGACTCGTTCAGGATCACCCAGCTCGTAAGTGTCTAAGGCTAGATACAACTCAGGAAGACGAGTCTTCCTAACTTCCTAACTCTTTATTAAGTGCATCCACCTACTTTGGACCACTTGGTGCATAGTAGGTACTTTAAAATGCTTGATTGATCAATCCTTGTCCTTAAAAGTCTAGGGTTCACTTTATAGTGTCTCCCTGCTTTCTAAGGGGGTGTTTTAGTAGATGCAAAGACTCCCTCTTCTGGGAGGGAATCCAGGACTTAAGAAAGTTTTCTCAGCAATCCAAAGGGGCAAGGAAACGTCAATGAGTGCCTTCCCCCTCTCTCAACTCCAAGGCTGAAGAGAGGGGGAAGAGGACAAGGAACCAGGAGAAGTGGGAGCTGGGAAGAGAGGGGAGACGGAGTCGGAGCTCACCTCATCCAACCCCTTCATTTTACAGAAAAAGAAACTGAGGCTGAGAGAAAATAAACAACCTTTTCAAGGTAATAAGTATCCCACAGGTCATAAGGATCAAAAGATGTGAGCCACCTCACTGAGACCTGCGGGACTGCTCTGTGGTCCTTGGCATCCACATCCAGCTCTCTCTCTGCTAGGACTTCCAGGAACGGAGCTGACCTGCTCACCCTTCCATTCACAAGGACAGCCTGGTACCAGGGACAGAGAGCAGGGTCTGTAGTCCCTTTAAATCCAGCTCGGCTCCTTAGTCACTGTGTGTCCTGGGGCAGGTTACTCACCCTCTCTGAACATCAGCTTCTTCATTCATAATTGACAGTTGCTTTGGAGAGGGACCTGAGTCACTACAGAGGCAGCTAGTAGGCACAGTAGATAGACTGATGGACCTAGAATCTGGGAGACCAAAGTTTTACTACCTCTGTGGCCCTAGTTAAGTCTCTCTTTCTCAATTTCCTCATCTCTACAATGGGGATAGGGCAGCTAGACAGCACAGTGGATAGAGTGCCAGGCCTGAAGTCGGAAAGACTCATCTTCCTGAGTTCAAATCCAGCCTCAGACACTTACTAGGTATGTGACCCTGAACAAGTCACTTAACCCTGTTGGCCTCAGTTTCCTCATCTGTCAAATGAGCTGGAGAGGGAAATGGCAAAGCGCTTCAGGATCTTGGTCAAGAAAACTCCAAAATGGGGTCAGGAAGAGTCATTTCATGACCAAAGAGCAAAATGGAGATAACAATTGCACCTAGCTCTCAGGGTTGTTGTGAGGATCAAATAATTGTAAAACACTTAGCCCAGGGGGCAGCTGGGTGGCTCAGTGGATTGAAAGCCAGGTCTAGAGATAGGAAGTCCTGGATTCAAATCTGAAGTCAGACATTTCCTGGCTGTGTGACCCTGGGCAAGTCACTTAACCCACATTGTCTAGCCTTTACCACTCTTCTGCCTTGGAAACAATATACAGCACTGATTCTAAAATAGAAGGGGAGGGATTTTTGTTGTTGTTTTTTTTTATCTGCATCTGACCAGAATATTCTCATTTTTCTGCTTTGTCCCATAGCTTTCCTGCCTAAAACAAAAGGAAGGGGGGAAAGGAACATGCATTTATTAAGCACCTACTATGTGCCAGGCACAATGCTAAGGGACTGTACAAAATTATTTCATTTTATCCATGGCAAAACCTGGGAGATAAGAAATTATCCTTATTTTACCAATGAGGAAACTGAGGCAGATAGAAGTGATTTAGCCAGGATTACGTAGCTCCTAAGTGTCTGGGATCAGATTTGAACTAGGATCTTTCAAACTCCAAGACCAGAGTTCTATTCACTCTCTACCTGTGATTTCACTGATAAGGTATTCCTAGAGGAGAGAACCCTCTGCCAGTGCTGACTGACCACCGATGGACAACTGACAGATTTAGAGAGTTGCCCAACACCGAAAGAAGCGCCTTGCCTGGTGTCACACACAGTGGAGATCTGAGGTAGAACCTGAACCCAGGTCTTCCTCTATCCATCCACACTGGCTTTGCAGGACACATAGAAGGCTCTTAACCAATGGCAGGGTTCATGGATCCCCCATTAGTCATATGACCCAACCCAGTGGGCCACCACGATTCCAGAGGACCCATGATGAAACATGGTGCCCGCCTCTTGACAGAGAGATGATGGATCCAAGATATAGAACGAGACAGACATTTTCAGGCATGACAAATGTGTGAGTTTGTTTTCCTTGAATATGTTGATGGGTTACAAAGTCTGTGTTTTTCTTTTGGGGAATGGGAGATGGAAGAAGAGTCAAAAAGAAATAATAATAAAATGATTTTTAAAAATAAAAAACAAAAGATCAAGGACCAGAGGGAGCGCAGAGTCCGATCTCTTCAACTTGCAGCCGAGGAAACTAAACAATGACTTCTACAAGGGAGTAAGTAGCAGAAATGAGATTTAAACCCAGATCCTCTTGACTCCAGACCATGTCAGAGGAGTCTTCCCTCTTCCCAGTATTGACTCGGTTTCCCAGTCTTCATTTGAGAAGCATAATGAAGTGTTCAATAGAATCACGACTTTTTTTTAATCCTTGCTTTCTGTCTTGGAATTGATACTAAGTGTGAGTTCCAAAGCAGAAGAATGAAAGGCTAGACAATTGAGGTAAAGTGACTTGTCCAAGGTTACATAGCTAGGAAGTATCTGAGGTTGAATTTGAACCCAGAACCTCTCATCTCCAGGTCTGGCTCTGTATCCACTGAACCATCTAACTTCCCTACAATCACGATTCTGCTTCTCTCGCCAGGCTCAAAAAATAAATAAATTAAATTAAAAAAGGAAAGTCCTGCAGAATAAATAATGCCAAGAGGTGATACAGTGCTGGGTCTAGAGTCAAAAAGAGTTGAGTTCAAATGTCAATTCAGATGCTTGCTAGCTGCGTGACTCTAGCCAAGTCACTTCATCTCTGTCTGTCTCCATTTCCTCATCTGTAAAAATGGGATTTATGCTATATCATCCAGGTTGTTCTGATGATCAAATGAGATAATACTTATAAAGCTCTCAGCACAATGTCTGGCACACAGTAGATACTTAATAAATGCTTTTTTCTTTCCTTCCTTCCTTCTTTCCTTCCTTCCTTCCATCCTCCTTCCCTTCCTTCCTTCCTTTCTTCCTTTCTTTCTTCCTTCCTTCCTACTTTCCTTCCTTTCTTCCTTCTTCTCTTCCTCTTTCCCTCTCTCCCTCCTTCCTTCCTCCTTTCCTTCCTTCCTTTCTTCCTTCCTCTCTCCCTCTTTCTCTCTCTCCCTCCTTCCTTCCCTCTCTTCCTTCCTTCTTTCTTTCCTTCTCTCTTTCCTTCCCTCTTTCCTTCCTTCCTTCCTCCCTCCCTTCCTTTCTTCCTTCTGCACCTCAAGGCAGAAATGTGTACCAAGCCAGAATAGTGAAAGTACTATCAGGTGCAGCCAGTTTTAGGGTCAATTTCTTTTTCTTTTTTCACCAGGGAAGACCCAATTTAGGGGGTGGGGGTACATTTGTAAACACAACAGTAAAATTAAGGCAAAATGTACCAATCAAAAAAGTTTAATGAAATAAAATGACACTGATGGAGAAAAGCATAATTATCTTCCAGCGATCTCTGCTCCTGTTTTCCCATCTTGTAAATAAGGCACAAAATCCATCCATCAAGCTGTCAGCCAACAAGCTTCCTCCAACAGGCTTTAAAGTATTTGCAGAAATGTCAACATTCTCCTGGGCACTTCCTTTTTCATTTCTAGGAGTTCATTAGAAATCAGAAATAGTAGAAAATATCAGAGCTGCAGGGCTGTGGTCAAGCTTGCCTTTCTTTGTATGTGCATGGTTATCTTCATGGAAATTTTATTTTATTTAGACTTGGATTTGATCCTATCCCTTTCCCCTGTAAGAAACAGCAGGGCATAATGAATGGATAAGCCTGGTTTCAAATCCTGCTAGTCATTTCATTCCTATGGGCCTCAGTTTCCCCATATAGAAAATGAGACCGATGAGACCGATGGCCCCGATGATCTCTAAGCCCCTAATCTGTGATGCTTTGATTTTCTCCTCTTCCCCTCTATTTTCTCTCTCCTCTCTCTTCTCCTCCATCCCTTTTTTCTCCTTCTCCCTCCTTCTGCTTCTCCTCTATCCCTTCTTTTTGATCTTTCCCTTCCCCCTTCTCCCTGGTCTTCACCTCTTTCTTCTCCTTCCTCTCCTCTCTCTTCTCCTCCATCCCTTTTTTCTCCTTCTTCCTCCTTCTGCTTCTCCTTTACCTCTGCTTTTTGGTCCTTCCCTTCCCCCTTCTCCCTGGCCTTCATCCCTTCCTCCTCCCTCCTCTCCTTCACCTTCCTCCTTCTCCACCATCCAGGATCTGGCCCGAAGCAGCGAGCTTGGCCCAGGCGGCCATAGATAGACTCAGCAGCAGCTACTGGGGGAGGAGGGGAAGCAGAGAAGCGAGAATGGAGGGGAACAGCCTTGTCCCTGGGAGGCTGCCTGGTCAGGAGCCCAGGACGGGCCGTGCTCTGAGCTCTGACCACCAGAGGGCACCTGAGTGCCGCGATGCTCGAGGCTCTCCTCGCTGGAGCTCATTCATTCTTCCTGGAAGAAAATCAAGATTTTGAGGTTCTTCCCCCTTTCCCATCCCAGTTTCTTTCTTTTCTTTTTTTCTTTTCCTTCTTTTCTTCCCTTTTCCCTCCTTCCCTTTTCCCCTTTATTTTTTTCCTTTTTATTTTGGTCATGTTTTATTGACACTCTTTTCTCTTTTCATTCATCGCCATCACTGAGATCATATTTGTAAAGCCCTTAGAGCCGCGGCTGACACACAGGAGGAGCTAAATAAACGGCTGCTCCTTTTCTCCAGGCTCTTCGCTGCGTCCATCAACTCACAGCCACCACGAGTCTAGCAGAACAAAACAACACATACGGACACCAGCTGAAAACATGGCTCATTCTGCACCCCCTGCTCCCCACTTTTCCACCAAGAGATAGATGAATGGGCGCATCTAGGTATCAATCAGTGGATTGAGAAGATGGGAGGTCCTGGGTTCAAATGTGGCCTCAGACACTTCCTAGCTGAGTGACCCTGGGCAAGTCACTTAACCCCCATTGCCCAGCCCTTATTGGTCTTCTGCCTTGGAACCAATACATAATATTGATTCTAAGACAGAAGGTTTAAGGGTTTTGATCAATTATAATAATATATAAATAATATAAATATAACTAATTATAATATAATATTTAAAA
>NW_025365061.1:0-1479 GCF_016433145.1 Gracilinanus agilis | reverse complement strand
TATATATATATTCCTTTACTAGGTATTATAAATTTATTTCCTTTCTGGTTACAGGAAATTCCAAAAGGGATGCTTGGTTTCTTTCCACCCCTTTCCCTTCTCCTCTGATTAACACAGGAAAACTGTCCCAGATGATGTAACTAACCCCACAGAAGGACCTTTGGGTGGTCCCAAGATATAATTATGGGGGTGGGGTTGGGATATTTATTGAGCCTCTAAACACATGGGAGTTGTTATGGTACCAGAAAAGAAAAACTCAGGAATTTGGAATCACCCTGATCTGACTTTGGATTGGAGATAGAAGACTGCTTGGAAGACAAGAAAGGCAGTTACGTTGCTGATCTCAGGAAATTTTCATGAGACCAGAGACTGGTAGGAGCTATAGCATACAAGAAAGTTTAGAGTGGGGGATGGAATGTCCATGGTTTTTAACTGTTTTAGAGCTGAAGACAAGGAGGTCAAGTCTGTTAGGCTGAGACAAAGAAAGCTCTGAAAGTTATGAAACAGATTGAGAAAAGGTGTTGCTTGAGGCATCATAATGTTTTTTTTTTATTTTTTATTTTAAAACCCTTACCTTCTCTCTTGGGTTCAATACTGTGTATTGGTTCCAAGGCAGAAGAGTGGTAAGGGCTAGGCAAAGGGGATCGAGTGACTTGCCCAGGGTCACACAGCTGGGAAATGTCTGATTCCAGATTTGAACCTAGGAACTCCCATCTCTAGGCCTGACTCTCAATCCACTGAGCTACTCAGCTGCCCCCCCCCATAATGGGGTTTTAACCATTGTTTTTGGTGCATGTTTTATAGACCTTTGGGAGAAACTTAATCTTTAAATAATGTTTTAAAGTAATAGAAGGAAACGCTAAATTTCAGTTAGAGGAAGATGTCATTTTTTTTTCCTTATCCAAGTTTGCAGACTCCCTGAAATCTATTTGTGGACTCCAGGATCTGAACTTTGCCTGACTTATATTTGATGAAACCATGGCTGGGAGTGTATAGAATGGAACTAGAATGCCTCTATCAAAAAGGAGCTTCAAAAAGTGTAGGGACAGTGAAGGGCTACCCCAGAGGGAAGTGAAGGATGGATTACCAAGTAGTAACCATATTTGCCTTTTTCTGGAAAGATCCAGTTGGAGATCTGTGCAGAGAAGCTACACTAAAGACAACATTTGGGAGTCCTCTCCAGGCTCTGACTGTAAGTGCAATGTTGTAGGTCAGAGATTCTCATCCTGGAAGCCATGAGTTTGTGCTGTTGAACACACATATTCCAAACGTCTTAGTGTTATTTAAAGCTCTTAATCTATTTAAATATATTAAAACTGGGGGCAGCTGGATGGCTCAAGTGGATTGAAAGCCAGGCCCAGAGATGGGAGGTCCCAGGTTAAAATCTGACCTCAGACACTTCCCAGCTGTGTGACCCTGGACAAGTCACTTGACCCCCGTTGCCTAGCCCTTACCACTCTTTTGCTTTGGAGCCAATAC
>NW_025365060.1:0-6807 GCF_016433145.1 Gracilinanus agilis | reverse complement strand
AGCTGTAAGCCACAAGGCCCAACAGCCAGATAGGCAGAGTTTAGAATCGGCCCAGCTAGGCCAAGGAAGCCAGCCTAACTTACCCACGTGACAATACAGAGTGTAAGCTATCTGTGGTCTCAGGAGATGCTTCTTCTTCCAGTTCCAGACGGCAACTGCCCCCACAGGAAGTTCACTAACTTACTTAAAGAGATCATGTCTTTCCTCACTTCCTGTGGTCCACCTCTAATTCAAATGGACAAATGGCAGTTTCTACATTGATTTGGACTGCCCAAAGGGCAGTCCCTTATTCTTGATTTGTTACTTATTGTCACGTGTGGGTAACTCGTCTCCCCTCCCCACCAAGGGAGGTGGGAGTGACATCATTAGCACGCCTGGGTTGAGTAGATTTTTGACTATTAATGGGATCGAGCTAATTCTATTTACACAATCCCCCCTGATGATCATATTGGGTGCCTAGTCACCCCAAGTGATCATGTTACACAACCATCTTCTACCACAAAGGTCCTTCTAACTACAATAGTTAGAGATAAGAGGGAAATGGAAAAGAGAGAAAGCAAAACCAATGTTTTGCTAAGCGCGTTGACAAGAAACCAATTGGGGGCAGTCCCCAATCGGCACATCATGTACAATTAAAGTATCTGTTCAAAATCCATCAGTCCATTCATTAGTACCCAAAGTTCGTTCTGGATCACTTGATGCAACAAACCCCATCAGTTCAATCAATTGCAACCCAAAGTTCATTCTGGATCTCTTGATTAAATGTAGGTTTTTCAGGCATCTCTCTGCAAACAGTTCATTCTCTGGATTAAGGAATCAGCAAGTTTTTTTTTTCCCTGAGAATTTTTCTCAAACAAAACCAAAATTAAATCTTGAATATAATAAAAATACGATTAATCTTGGATTTCATAAAAATACAATCCCCCCTGACGTGGGTATTTAGAAAGAAATACCCAGATCAGCTCAATATATACACTTGAGTCATGGGGTTGTATGAGTAAATTCAAAAGAAAAAAAGAAAAAATAGAAGAAAATTGAAGCTTTTGAAAAAGAAAGGCATTAAACTCAAAATCAAAATATCAAATTATGTACATAAAATTTTTTGAAGAAAACAAAATAAAATTATAACAGGCCCTTGTATTGGGGTCTAATCAATTATAATTTCCATTCTACTAGTTTGTAGGATACAATGCAGTAATACTGCACTTACCCATTTGCAGCTAAGACTACAGGAAGTTGCCATTCTATAAGAGAGAAAAAAGGACCAGATTTTAAATGCAAGGGAAGCGTCTGTCATTCCCTTTACTCTCAGGAATATATGGGTGAGCCAGATAATAGCCAACCTGCGGTACCTGACTGGCAGTGTAGTTCGGAGAGTCCTACGTCTTAACATATGTTAAGCGTCGCAGCTTCGATTCTTACACTGAGTTCAAGTCCTCAGTGTTGGCGTGGGAGTACCTCAATCCCACCTGTATATGTGTGATCTCTTTAACCTCGTGCTCCTTGGCACTATGCAGATGTTCTCAGAAATCCCATTGGATTTGTCGGTCGGTCTTCATGACCTTGTGCTTTCCTTAGCACCATTAATGGCTCATGTGTTTCCTTCTCCTGGAATTAGACAGAAGCATTAATCACAGTCCCATAATATTTAACAATGTATGGCAAGTTCTTGGAGTCTAAACCTTGTGAGTAAGCAGTAATATTACAGCAATTATATATATATTAAAATTATAGCATTGCAAAAAATAATGAAAAAAAATTAAGTGATTATATGTACTCAAGTACAAGAAATGAGAAAAAAGAAAAAAAATCAATTATTCTATTAAAAGATATTAGGAAATCAATAAGAAATTAGAATAAAATCAGGGAAAGAATCAAGACAAACCAATGATTCCAAATTAACATCCATGAGCCCATGAACTGTTATCTCCAATGCAGGTAACAGGAAACAGTCAATCAGGTTCAATAGAAGATGCCCTCTTTACATGTGAGCAATGAATCCAAGAGTCTTTTTCTCCGATCTTTATAGCTGTTGGGGTGGTTATTAAAATTTCAAACGGGCCATCCCACGAAGGCTGGGTTGCCCCAGTGCGCTGGAAGTTCTTTATATACACTTTGTCTCCTGGATTCAGGTCGTGAAGTGAAAAGTCTATTGGTCCTGCTTGTACTGCAGTTCCAGATTCATGGAGTTCACGCAGTCTGTGTTGCAATTCCTGTATATAGGAAGCAATAGAAGTATCTCCTCCTAATAGTGATGTATATGCAGGAGAAAAAGGTTTAGCCTGTATAGGAGGATGTCCAAAAAGCATCTCATATGGTGAGATGTGTAGATCTCCCCTAGGTCTGCTTCTAAGATAAAATAGAGCTAGAGGGAGAATTTCAGGCCATTTTAGATGTGTCTCAGTACATAATTTGCCAATCATGGTTTTAAGTTCTCTGTTCATCCGTTCAACTTGGCCTGAGCTCTGGGGGTGATATGGTACATGGAATTTTGGAGTTATCCCCAGGCATGAATATATTTCAGATAAAACTGAATCAGTAAAGTGACTCCCTCTGTCTGAGTCAATACGTGCAGGCAGACCAAAACGAGGAATGATTTCTTTTAAAAGCACCTTGGCAACAAAGGCTGACGTGGCTCGGGCAGTAGGAAATGCTTCCGGCCACCTGGTCAGTTGATCCACTATGACCAGACAGAATTTATATTGTCCAGCCTTTGGCATTGTTATGAAATCAATTTGTAGGTGCTCAAAAGGTGTGTAAGCCAATGGACGCCCACCAAAAGCCTTGCCACGAAAGGCGTGTTGGTTATATGCTTGGCAAGTAGGGCAAGCTGCACACACTTTAGAGGCTATAGTGGTTATGCCAGGAGCTATCCATACTCTCTTGACAGAGTCCACGATGCCCTGGGTACCAAAATGACCATTCTTATGAATAGATTGGCAAAGTTGGCAATAAAAGTGTCTAGGGAGCAGGGGTTTTCCTTCAGAGGACACCCATACTCCATTTATCTGTTTGGCTTTAAATTTCTGCTTCCATTTTGTTATTTCCTTCTCATCATAGGAAAGTGATAAATTTAAGTCATCAGTGGTTGTTAATGTTAAAATTAATTCAAGCCCTTCTATTGCTGCTAGCTTTGCAGCAATATCTGCCCGATTATTTCCCTTAGAGACAGGGTCAGTGCCACCTGTATGAGCAGAGCAGTGAACTACAGCTAGGGCTTTAGGTAGCTGGAGAGCAGAAAGAACTTCATTAATAATTTTTGCATTAGCTATAGATTTTCCAGCTGAGGTTAAAAATCCTCTCTGGAGCCATAACATACCCACTGCATGACATATTCCAAATGCATATCGAGAATCCGTATAAATTGTAGCCTTTTTATCTTTGGCAATTATACATGCATGTTTTAGAGCTATGAGTTCTGTGGCTTGAGCACTTAGATTTGAGGGCAGTGAAGCTGACCATACAGTGTTAAATTCTGTAACTACAGCAGCTCCAGTGTAGCGTATGCCATCCCTCATAAATGAAGAGCCATCAGTAAATAAAACTAGATCAGGATTATCTAAAGGAGTGTCCAGGAGATTGTCTCGAGGCTTTTCAGCCATGGACACTAGTGTTTCACAATTATGTAAAGGTTCTTCTGAAACTGGTAAATCTGGAAGTAAGGTGGCTGGGTTAAGGGTTGTACAATGTTTTAAAGTAATATTTTCATTATTTAGCAAGGTTATTTCATACCTTGTAATTCTCTGATCAGAAAATGCCTGTGTTCTATGTCTTAGCAGTAATGCTTCCACTTCATGTGGGCACATAATTGTTAATGGGCATCCCAATACTAGATCAACAGTTTTTGTCACTAACAGAGCTGTGGCAGCTACACCTTTAAGGCATGGTGGTGCACCTGCAGCTATAGGGTCTAGCTGAGCTGAATAATAAGCAATTGGACGCTGGTATGGTCCCAAAGTTTGGGTTAAAACACCTGAAGCTACTCCTCTACGCTCATGTACATATAAAGTAAATGGTTTGTTATAATCTGGGATGCCTAGAGCAGGAGCAGACAGAATAGCTTGTTTTAAATTCGATAGAGCTAACTTGTGTTCTGGCTCTAATTTAAGTGGTTCAGGGACTGAATCTTTTGTTAATGCTATAAGGGGTTTAGTAATTTCCCCATAGCAAGGGATCCATTGTCTGCAGAAACCTGTTGCTCCTAGGATTGCTCTTAAGTGTTTTTTAGTGGTAGGATTGCTCAATTTTTGAATATTCTCAATGCGCTTAGGGGATATGTGTCGTGCACCAGCTGTCAAGATGAACCCCAAATATTCTACTCTGGGGAGACACCACTGCACTTTTTCTTTTGCTATCTTATGTCCTCTTTTATGTAACTCTACAAGAAGATGTTTACTATCTTCCTGGCATGTTTCAGCATCAGGTGAAGCCAGGAGCAAGTCATCTACATATTTAATCAATTTACTATTTTTAAATATTATATTTTCTGTATTTTGGCTCAAAATCTGTGCAAAAATACACGGGCTCTCACAATATCCTTGGGGAAGATGCCCCCAGGACCACTGAGAATTATTCCAGGTAAAAGCAAATATATGTCTGGAATTCTCATGAATAGGAATTGAGAAGAAGGCTGAGCACAGGTCCACGACCATAAAGTAAGTGGCTGTGCTGGGAATAGAAGAAATAATTGTGTTTGGGTTTGAAACCACTTGGTGTCTCTTTATAACATGATTGTTTATAGCCCTTAGATCCTGAACAAATCTATATTGGGGTTTTCCATCTGGGCCTAATTTCGGCTTCTTGACAGGTAAAATAGGTGTATTATATTCTGACTTGCACGGGATTATTATTCCTTGCTCAATTAGTGAATTTATCACTGGGGTAATTCCCTCAATGGCTTCTTTTGATAAAGGGTACTGAGGAATGGAGGGAGCTGGTCCCCCTTTTGTTCTAATCTGAACAGGTACAGCTGATTTAAGTAGGCCTACATCAGTAGAAGATGTAGCCCATAGAGACTCTGGGATATCATCTGGGATTTTAAAAGTGGGAGGCTCTTTTACTTCCTGCTCTTCTGAAAGAAGTACAGGGAGTAGATTTAAAGAGTCCTCTGGCAATTCCAGTGACATAGAACCATCTGGATTGCAAATTATTGTGGCTCTAAGTTTACATAATAGATCCCTTCCCAGTAAATTTGTGGGGGATCCAGGCATCAAAAGAAAGGAGTGTTCTATTGACAAAGGTCCAAGGCTTACCATACGTGGAGAAAGTTTTTGGGCCTTTTGAGGTGTCCCTGATACCCCTATTACATTTAGAGAGCCAATAGAATTACAGTTTACATCTGGTTTGCTCACCAGTACTGATCTTGAAGCCCCAGTGTCCAGTAAACAGTCTTAACATGAATTACCCACTTTTAGGGTTACATAAGGTTCCTTTCTATTTGGGGGGGGAATATATAGGGATAATAGGCATTAGAACATCCTGGTCGGGAAAGTCAAAGGTTTCCCTTTCTGATTCCAAAGCTGTCCCTCCCCCCACGCACCTTCATAAAGATGCTTGGGCTCCATGGGCACCCCCCTGAGGGGCATTAGCACCCTGATTAGTTCGGGGGCGAGCTCAACTTGAGATATACTGTTGTGGGGTCGTTTGGTATGAGCTATCATCATCCTGAGGTTTATTTTTAGCATTTCTATCATGCCTAAAATTGCTATTCCTGGAATCATCATTATTATTGCCATTCCTGTTTCTGTTGTTATTCCTATAGTTATCTGTTGGCTGGGTATTATTTCTGAGTAGTCTCAAGAAAGTCCTACAAATCCCCATTGTATGGCCCTTCCTTATACAGAAATAACAGAAAGCAGGCTGATTGTTAGATTCTTGGAGAGGGGCTATAATCTCTCCTTTATTTTTTAGTTTTGCTTTTAGCATTTTGATTTCTGCTTTTAAAATATCTATCGAGTCAGTATCATCCTCCTGTTCTCCTTCTTGGCTTCTAAAAACATAAGATGCTGTCTTCCTTAATTCTTCAAGGCTCATTTTATCCCAACTTGGGCAATTAGTCTTAAAATAGTCTTTGACTACTTTGCAGGAATTTTCTACAAATTGTCTACGTACATGTTTTAATTCCCGTTCTACGGTTAAGCCAAGGTCCATATATATCCTTGCAACCTCAATCAGTCTGTCCATAAAATGGGACGGAGTTTCATCGGCACGCTGTTTAGTTTTTTTGAATTTGTCCCACATGTATTCTGTGTCAGCATAAGCTTTTACAGCTGTTAATAATGCTTGCCTGCCATCATGTAATTTTTTAATATCTGTTGGAGAGTTGTAATTCCATTTTGGATTTTTATGGGGCCAGTTAGGTGTGTCTTTACTTTTATTACGATTGGCCCGATTAATGATCCTCTCTTTCTCACCATGTGTCAGAAGTGCTCCTAAAACATTTTCAACGTCCAGGGTCATAAGTATCAAATATATTTTCTAATGTTTTTAAAACTAAAAATGGTTCTTTTTCAAAACTAGGCGTATTCTTTTTTAATCCAGCTAAATCATCAGGACTGAAGGGAGTAAAGTGTTTTACAGATACCAGGTCTCCTTCAGTATTAAAAGTAGGTACTTCCCGTAAAGGAAATAGTGTTGTGTTATCTTGAATGGAAGGCAGTGTAGGTCCTGCAGCAATAGCAGTAGCCCTGATTGTCTGTAGGAGGGGCTGAGAGGTGGGTTGGACAGGTTGAGGAGGTGGGAGCAGGACAGGCTGGGGATGGAGTGGTATGGGTTGGGGAGGGGGTGGGATAGGTTGGGGGAAGGGGA
>NW_025365059.1:0-1018 GCF_016433145.1 Gracilinanus agilis | reverse complement strand
AGTTTTATTTGTTTGGAAAGTGTTTTGTAGTTGTTTTCATATAATTGCTGTGTTTTTTTGGTAGGTATATTCCTAAGTATTTTATATTGTCTAGGGTGATTTGAAATGGTGTTTCTCTTTCTACTTCTTGCTGCTCTAATGTGTTGGAAATGTATAGAAATGCTGATGATTTCTGTGCATTTATTTTGTATCCTGCAACTTTGCTAAAGTTGTTGATTATTTCTACAAGCTTCTTAGTTGATTCTATAGGATTTTTTAAGTAGACCATCATATCATCTGCATAGAGTGATAGCTTAGTCTCCTCCTTGCCTATTTTGATACCTTCAATTTCTTTTTCTTCTCTAATTGCAACTGCTAGTGTTTCTAATACAATGTTAAATAATAGAGGTGATAATGGGCATCCTTGTTTTACTCCTGATCTTATTGGGAAGGTTTCTAATTTATCCCCATTGCATATGATATTTGTTGGTGGTTTTAGGTATATACTGTTTATTATTTTTACGAAAGGTCCTTCTATTCTTATACTTTTTGGTGTTTTCAATAGGAATGGATGCTGTATTTTGTCAAAGGCTTTTTCAGCATCTATTGAGATAATCATGTGATTTTTGTTTGTTAGACTGTTGATATGGTCAATTATGTGGATGGTTTTCCTAATGTTGAACCAACCTTGCATTCCTGGTATAAATCCCACCTGATCATGGGGGATGATCTTCTTAATTATTTGCTGGAGTCTCTTTGCTAGTATTCTACTTAAGTTTTTTGCATCTATGTTCATTAGGGAGATTGGTCTGTAGTTTTCTTTCTCTGTTTTTGATCTCCCTGGCTTTGGAATCAGTACCATATTTGTGTCATAAAAGGAATTTGGTAGGACTCCTTCTTTGCTTATCATATCAAATAATTTTTATAGTATTGGGATTAGTTGCTCTTTGAATGTCTGATAGAATTCACTTGTGAATCCATCAGGCCCTGGTGATTTTTTCTTAGGGAGTTCTTTGATGGCTTGTTCAATTTCTTTTTC
>NW_025365058.1:0-5203 GCF_016433145.1 Gracilinanus agilis | reverse complement strand
GAAGAAGAAGAAGAAGAAGAAGGAGAAGGAGAAGGAGAAGGAGAAGGAGAAGGAGAAGGAGAAGGAGAAGAAGAAGAAGAAGAAGAAGAAGAAGAAGAAGAAGAAGAAGAAGAAAAGAAGAAGAAGAAGAGCAGAAGCAGGAGGAGCAGGAGGAACACAGGCATCAGATCTCTCTCCCCGCCCTCTTTTGGAGGGATGTGAGAGTTCAGGTCACCAATCCCTACTTGGAACTTCTCAAGAGAGAGATACCAGTCACCACTATTTTTCTCTTTGTTATATGATCATTACTGGATTGATGATATCTTACCTTAAGGTTCCATGTCCCACATCATGATTTCTTGGGTATAGATAGCTGCTACTTACTGTGATAACTAATTTTTCTATTTTATAGAAGACATTTCATTACAATCAGCTTAAATTATTCAGTGGTCCTTGTTCTTCTTTATGTCTTATTCTTCTACTCACCACCCTGTTTCCTGACATAGGTTAAGATTTCCCTTTCTAGATTCTTTTTATCTTTTGTTTCTTTTTAAAACACTTTTATTCTTCAAAGAACTGTTTATTCTCCTTGAAAACTTGGAGAATAGAAACAATTTACTCTAGTTCTTTTCTCCTTTCCTTTTATGAGACCAAGTTACCTTTTCTGCATTAACAGCTGTTACTTATTAGCAAAAACATAAATATAGCACTTCATTTGTAGGACACTGTAAAATTCTTCTTGTATCCTGCCTTCCATACTTCATGGTGTTTCATAATTTGTATCTATATAATATTTTTAAGAAAATATTCATGTTAATAAAATGGTGTTTGGCAGCAGTGAACCAAAATGTATAATCAATGAAAGCACTACACATTTTTCCAAATACAACTTCACTCATTTTTTTCCCTCTACCAAATTCTGGGTTCATCTCATTCTATCTTCACTTCTTATCCAAAGCATATGTAAAAATTTCATTGATTCTCCACAAATCTGTGTATCATAGTATTTTGATCTATTCTAATCTACTTCATTTTTGTAGCATAGAATAAAATGGATTAAAAATTTGATCAATATCCTTTGGTCAAGTCTTTGATCATTGTTCTAGATTATTCTTTAGATGTCTTCTTTAAGTCATCCTATGTCTCACTGAGAGGCACCAAAATGGGCCAGAGCTTAATGAAATAATTGATCACTTATTGATTTCAAAACTATGTTACCTCTAAGGGGGCAGCTGGGTAGCTCAGTGGATTGAGAGTCAGGCCTAGAGACGGGAGGTCCTAGGTTCAAATCCGGCCTCAGACACTTCCCAGCTGTGTGACCCTGGGCAAGTCACTTGACCCCCATTGCCCACCCTTACCACTCTTCCACCTATGGGCCAAAACACAGAAGTTAAGGGTTTAAAATTTAAAAAACAAACCTCTAAAATGTGTCTTTTCTATGTTCTTAGTATGGTGCAATCACTCTTTCTTACTTATTACAAGTCTTTTCTACTTCCTCATACTAAGTGCCCACTTCAGTACTAAGGTGTTTATTCAAAAAATGTGATGGATTTCCTGTCATCAATGGCCATAATAGATTAATATCAAAATGCTGACAGATGTGTTCCATTCAATTTTCATTTATTATTCACCTTCCAATTTTATCTGTAAATGCCTTTGAATTATGTGGATTAGTTGGCTTTTATGCCAAGCTCCCAGTGAGTTAATTTTTTCTTCCATTGCTTTTTGTTACATTAAAATAATTCTTTTGTAATCTTCAACCATCCCTTTCTGTAATAGGAATTGGCCTGAATTCTAAACTCGTTCAACCTTAGCTTCCATATATCTTAGAGTAGCATGGAGATCAAGCATTTGCTGGCTGAGGAAATTTCTAAATTCTTTTGTCATCCTTGTTATGACAATTGTTTTATATCAGCCAAATATCATTAAGAAATGCATATGCTTGTTAGTTAGAGTCCTTGTATTTATTTCTGATTTTTCAAAGTTGAGTTCATTTAAATAGGTCAAATATGAGCTGTTATAATTGCATGTAGTGTATTTTTCTTCTTTTTTCTTGATGTTAATGTTGACTTTTGTCCTGACTAGTTAATAGTCTACATATTTTTTCTGAAATAACTCATTGTTAACCAATTATTACATGTCTAATGATATAATTAATTTCACTTTTGGTTATGTTGTTCAGAATTTTATGCCTTTCTGTAAGGAAGTATTTATAGAATATAAATTGAGGGGGGAAAAGAAAGCAACTTTACATTAAATGTCATTAATAAACATATATCCAGCATATATATGAAGTTAATACAACTGCATAAGAAAAAAGCCATTCTCTAATAGATATATAGTCAAAGTATATGAACAAATAGTTTTCAAAAGAATTGCAAGATATTAGATCACATGAAAGATTATTCCATATAATGAATAGTAAGATAAATGAAAATCAAAAAATTAAAATTTATGGTTTTACTGTATACCCAGAAATTTGGCAAAGATGGCAAAAGAGTTTGCTAGCTAATATTGAAGGAGTTACCAAAAGATCAGTACATTAATACATTATTTATGGTGGTAAATTGTTCTAGTCAATTTAGTAAGCAAATTGGAATTCCACTTTTAAAAAAGTGACTTAATTGTCTTTCCCCTTTAACCCAGAGATCCCATTGCTGTACAAGAAAGTCAGAGTTAAAAAGAAGGATCTCATATAAGCTAAAATATGCATAGTAATGTGTGGCAATTTTTGTGGCAGCAAAGAATTGGACACAAAAAATAGATGCCTATTAGTTGGGAAATGACCAAACTATCATATATAAATGTATTGAAAGATTACTCTAAGGTACAACAAAGTGAATACTTCAAAGAAGCATGGGAAAGACATATGTATGAAGTGATTGAGAATGAAGAAAGCAGAATCAGAATCAGGAAAACAAAAACATTCTGCCTATAAAAATGTAAATGGAAAAAATGTGGTAGACAAAACTGACTGCTTTATAAATATAGTGACCCAGCTTGACCTTGAAGAAGAATTGAGAAAATAGAGTTCTCTCTTTGTAAAGAGAGGGAAGTATGGATGTGGAGCATTGCATATACTGTCAAAGGCAGTTGATATGTTTGGCTTTATTGAATGCTTTTCTCTCTTTCATTTTATATCTTAGTTACAAGAGGTCACTGGTAGAGGAGTGGAGAAGAAGTTATATATTCTATAATGAAAGTGGCATAAAAATAGCAATAACATTTATATACATCTTTAGAAAATAGTACCAAGAACCCCAACTTCTCTGAAAAAAAAAAGACTAAATAGGGTGTTGCGGGAAAGGGAATGTGAGGGGACAGGTCTCCGGTGTGGTTTACAACTCATTGTTCTCTTTTATTTATTAGTACTGAACCAAATTTTTCGGGGTTTTTTGTGATGTTTTCTCATGCATCTACATTTACATGTACCCACTTTGATATAGCTACACCCTTATTTTCAAACTCTTTTCTGGAGCCATTCAAGTAGAGTTAAGGTTCTCTGGCAAGGGGTCATGCTGGATGCTGTCCCTGAGGAAATAATGAGAAAATCAGCCCAGATAAATTGAGGCTGATAGCCTCACCCCTTGAGCCACCTGTCCAATATCTGTTACTACAACTAGAATTAATAAATTTACTCTTCTCCCCTTCTATGGGGAAAATATAAGGGTTCAACACTGGCAACATTTAAAAAATTTATTCTGTCTAGGAAACTGAAGGTACTATTGAGGAACACACCCTTCTTTAGTTAAAAAGTGACACAAAGCACAATAAAAATAATGACTGTATCTAGCTTTTCCCAGGATGTTAATTTTGGCCTGTATGTAATAAGTGGTCATATTGATTATCACATCACTGCCAGAATTTGCAAAATGGAACCCCATAGGGATCCCAAGGAAAAGTATATATTTTCCTCTGATGTCAAATAAACTTCATGATCTTGAACTTGGAATTGAATGAAGGGTATTCACTTTTTAAATCATCAGTCAACAAGACTTAAATTTTTATCTGGTCTATGTTGCAGTTATGCTTCCATTGTCCATCATTTTATTAGGAGAACCACTATGCTAAGTTAACCATATAGTCCAAGACACTAGTTGTCCTACATAATTCAAAACTTAGCCTACTAGGCTTTTTTGTTCTTACATTTACACAAAGAAAGTAATAAGGAAATTTTAGCCTTCATATAGGGGAACTAGATAGTAAAGGTTTTTATCTCCTGCAATTATGTGACTACCTTTAGAAGGCAGCTATTCTGTCTTGTCATTTTGGGCACTAATTGCTAATGAACCTCAATAAGGATTGTAGCTCACTGTGGTTCAGAAAACTGAATTGTATTGTCAAATTATAATATCAACTTATATTTAGTATGATTTTACATTAATATGTAACTTTAAACTGAAAAAGTAATTTTAATCCTTTTTGGACATCTGCATAAATATCAAGTTTTTATATAATAATAGTTAATATCCTGTTTTTCTAATTCTACTTTCACTTTGCATTATTTTACTATCTTCCCCATATTTCTTTATAGACTAATATTTGTCATTTTAATGGCAAATTAATATTGCATTATTAAAATACATCTAAACTTGCTCAGTCATTCCTAAACATTTAGTCATATAGGTTAATTATAAATTATTCTGCATTACAGATAACATAGCTATAAATGCCTCTACAGGTCCTTTTTTTCTTTTTAATTGAATTTTGTGGCATATTTCTGGTCATACCATAAACCAATAAGGTTTATGGTATGACCAGTTTTATAAATCTTGAATATTATCAAATTGTTGTCCAAAGATACCGTGCCAATTTGAAATTCAACAAGAAATATAGAGAATATCTAATTTTCTGAAGCCCCTATAATATTGTTTTGGAAACTTTTAATAATTTTCCCCAGTGTGCAATGTTAAGCAATTATTCAAAATTGATTATTTGTGTTATTTGCAATATAAGTGAAATTTAATACTTTTCCAGGTGGTTTTTTGTAGTTTAAAAAAAATTAAATCGTATTTGATCATTTGTCCGTGGGGGAATGGGCATTGCTCTCATAAATCTATTTTAGTTCTTTATAAATTGTTAATGTAAGATTTTTTACCATATACAACAGATTTCTAAATTCTTAGTGCACCATTAGCTATTAAAGCTCAAAGTTGTATAGTATAGTATAGTATAGAATAGTATAGTATAGTATAGTATAGTATAGTATAGTATAGTATAGTAT
>NW_025365057.1:0-1302 GCF_016433145.1 Gracilinanus agilis | reverse complement strand
GAGAGAGGGAGGGAGGGAAGAAGAAAAGGAGAGAGAGGGGGGAGGGAGGGAGGAAGAAAGAAAGAAAGAAAGAAAGAAAGGAAAAGAAAGGAAGGAAGAAAGAAATTAATAAATAAGCAAATAAATACATAAAATAACAACTTGTTGACATATAGCGGGATAGAAGAAGAAAAATAATAAAAGGAACAAGCTAGTTTCTAACAGAAGTGACCTATCCTGGCAAAAAATAAGAAGGAAGAGTTTTTTTTAAAAGATCTGAGATCTTAAATATCACACTGACCAATTTGTATACATTTAGATTTTTCCTTTGCAATTTGGAGGATTTCCATTTCTCTAATTGTTAATGATTTAGAGCATTTTTTCATATAGTTATATAAGAATTTTAACTGATGGGCCACAAATCCAACAGTGAGTTAGGAGATATCTACCCCAAGCCTGTGAAGACTTCTGGTGGAATGGGAAGATGAGAACAATTTATTCCAATGGCTCTGAATCATTATTGATTAGAGAAATGCAAATCAAAACAACTCTGAGATATCATGTCACACCTATGAGATTGGCTAAAATGATAAAAGGGCAAAATGACAAATGTTGAAGGGGAGGTAGAAAAATGGAGTCACTAATACACTGTTGGTGGAATTGTGAACTGTTCCAACATGATCTGGTATTATGCTCAGAGTTATAAATCTGTGTATACTTTTTGACCCAGCAACACTACTATTAGGCTTATTTCCTAATATGACCAAGATAAAAAGGAAATAATCTATATGTCCTTTGTAGTGGCAAAGAACTGAAAATTGAAGGAATGCTTGTTAAATGGGGAATGGCTAGACAAATTGTGGCATATTATTGCAATGGGATACTACTGAGCCATAAGAAATAATGAGCAGGTTAATTTTGAAAAAAACATGGAAAGACCAACATGAAATTATGAAGAATAAAACAAGCAGAACCAAGAGAATATTATATACAGCAACAAAAATATTGTTTGAAGAATGACTTGTAAATGTCCACTTCCAGAGAAAGCACTGATAATAGAAATAAAATATTGTACATTTATCTTTTTATCAAATGATGTCTTCTCTAATGAGAGGAAGGAAAGGAGAGAGTTAATTGGATAGTTTAATATAACACATAAAAGGGGGAAGCTGGGTAGCTCAGTAGATTGAGAGTCAGATCTAAAGATGGGAGATCCTGGGTTCAAATTTGGCCTCAGACACTTCCTAGCTATGTGACCCTGGGCAAGTCGCTTAACCCCCACTGCCTAACCCTTACCACTCTTCTGCCTTAGAACCAATACAC
>NW_025365056.1:0-7547 GCF_016433145.1 Gracilinanus agilis | reverse complement strand
AAGGAAGGAAGGAAGGAAGGAAGGAAGGAAGAAAAGGAAGGAAGGAAGGAAGAAAAGGAAGGAAGGAAGGAAGAAAAGGAAGGAAGGAAGGAAGAAAAGGAAGGAAGGAAGGAAGATGAATGAAAGAACAAAAGAAAGAAAAAGAAAAAGAAAGAGAGAGAGGGAGTGAGGGAGAGAGGGAGGAAGAGAAAATATAAAAGTATGCTTTGGTCTGTATTCAGACACCAATAGTTCTTTCTCTGAAGTTGAAGAGCATTTTTCATAAAAGATTCTTCAGAAATCTCTCAGATCATTGTATTGCTAATAATAGCCAAGTCTTCCACAGTTGATCATCATACAATATTGCTGTTACCTTATATGGTGTTCTCCTGGTCCTTATCACTTCACTTTACGTTTTCATTTATTTAGGGACAATTTATGTCTTCCCAAGTTTTTTTCTGCAAGCATTTTCTTGTCATTTATTATAGCACAAAAGTAGTCCTTCCCCATTATTTAACACAGCTTGTTCATCCATTCTTCAATTGATGGGCATCCCATCAATTTCCAATTCTTTGCCACCATAAAAAATTTTGCTGTAAATATTTGTATATATAGGCCTTTTCCTTTTTCCTTTGATCTCTTTGGGACACAGGTCTAGTGGTGGTATTGCTGGGTCAAAGGGTATACATTGGTTTATAGTCACTATATTACTTCTTAGTCTTTCCTAAAACATCATGCCTGGTGTATACTATCTTACACTTTTTCTCTTTCTACTTCTTCTGTAGTTATTGTCTTCCTCCATTAGAGTAAAAACTCCTTGAACTTAGGGACTGTCTTTTGTGCTTAAACTTATAGTCCTAGCACTTAGCATAATTCATGGCACATAATGAACTCAGAATTAGGATCAGGGTTAGGATTGTAAATTAAATATTTTCCTCCCTTCATTCATTTGGTATAACCTAAATGTGACCAGAGTCTCCAATAGCCACTTAATACCTTTACCACTACCTCCCAGTATTGATTACACTCTCTAAACCAGGATCAGACATAAAGAGAAAAAAGGGATCTTCAAGGTCATCTAGTGCATCCCCTTCATTTAAAATGAAGAAACTGAGGTTAAAGAGTTTGCTCACCGCGGTGATAAGTGGTGGTGCTAAGATTTGAATTCTGAAAACCTCTGTAAACCAACCAATACAATAAGCTTAACCATGACCCAAGCACCACAATCACACAGTTCAGAGCAGAATGTACCTTAACCCTGATCCTTAATATTATCTCATCAACTTGCTTATGTTCCACCAACTTCAACCACACCTCAACCTATTCTCTCCTCCATATAGTCTATATGGTAGCTTAATATTTGGAGGGAAAGGAAAGAAATAACAATCAAAAAACTGGTTGAGAAGGGATTGCATGGCATTATAAAGTTGAAAGGAACCTCAGAGGAAATCTAAAGGTAACATGGCATAGTCTAGATAGCTAGATCTAGAGTCAGAAAAGCATGGATTTAGAAGTTGTCTCTCATACTTACTATCTGAGTGATCACGTTTAAAAGTCTTTAATGAGCAGTAGCATGATATAGTAGATACAGTGCTGGACTTAGAATCAGGACAACTTAGGATAAATTTCTGCGGCATAAATAAAACTAATGCAGCTAAAATTAAAAGAAACAGGTAAATGTAAATGAGGGGGATGTAGAAAGTTTTTCTGATAAAGGTTTCATTTTGTAGATATTTATGGAAATGATATAAATTTATAAGAATACAAGTCATTCCTCAATTGAAAAATGCTTAAATATGAATAAGCCTTTTTTAAGAGGAAGAAATTAAAGCTCTAAATAGTGATATAAAATTCTCTAAATCAATAATATTAAATAAATATAAATTAAAACAAATTTGAGGTTCTATATCATCAGCATCAGACTAGCAAAACTGATCAAAAAGAAAAATGGTAAATGCCAGAGTGAGTTAGGGAAATTTGGCACATGAGCACACTGTTAGTGAAGCTGGAAACTGGTCCAGTCATTCTGCAAGGCAATTTGGAACTATACCTCCTCCCCACAAAATAACTACTAAACTATGCATATCCTTTAATGCAGCAATAACACCACTAGGTCTCTATCTCAAAGGGATCAAAGATATAAAGGTCTCAAATATATACAAAAGTAGGTTTAGAAGTTGGGATATATACCAATTAGTTGGACACAAGGTTATATATAGAACACAAATGGATGAACAACTTATGGTATTCGGATGTGATGTAATACTATTGTGCTGCAAGAAATGATGAAGGGAAGGGTGTTAGAGAAAAAAAAAAGCCGGGGAAGACTTGTATGAACTGATGAAAAGTGAAGTAAAGACAACCAGGAGAACAATTTATATCAGACAATAATATTGTATTATAATGATGACCAACTTTGAAAAGCTTCAGAACTTTTATCAATGCAATGACCAACCACTATTCCAGAAGACTACAATGATACATACTACCCACCTCCTGATGGGTACAGAATTGATGGAATTAGAGATCAGATTGAGACTTATTTGGGGACATACCAATGTAGGATTTGCTTGCTTGGCTAGATATGTTTATAACAGGAGTTTTATTTTTGCTCCTTTCTCAAAGATGGATAGAGGTGGGAAGAGAAGGTGGATTTTTCAATGATTGAAAGAAAATTTAAGTTATTTTTTAATCATGTGACAGACACTTATTAGCTATATAGCCCCAGACATGTTAATTAATCTCTTGGTACCTTAATTTTCTCACTTGAAAAAAGGAAGGGACTTGATTCAATGAATTCTGCTTCTCTTCCAGCACTAACTCTATGATCCGGTGATCCCTCTGAGTCTCAGTTTTTTCATCTATATAAAAGGTTCAGATGAGATGTTGTCTTTAAGTACTTTTCAAATTTTATAGCCTTATTTGCATGTGAGCTTTCATGATAATTGCATGGTGGTTCAGATTGATTCAGAATAGGAATTCTCACCCCATTCTCATCCATGAGGTCTCACTGTTTTCAGTATCTTCAAAGATACCTCATTTTTGCCCATGGGTTTGTTAGAACAAGTCTAGAAAGAAAGGATGATTCCCCTCCTCTGGAACTCTGGGGAACTAACCAGATTTGTGACTTTATAAAACAGTCTTCTCATGAGACAATAGAAGAAGCTAAAACAAGGTATTTTTTATGCTACCTAAACTCTTTGGATTTGTTTCCTTTATTTATTTATTAGCATGAAGAAGTATGCAACTATACTCTAGTAAAAAATAACAGAGTATGGCATCCAATATTTACCAGAACAGTAATAATAATATAAGTCCCAAGTGATACAATTTCCCACAGTTTTAAGGCAGAAATCTATAGAACACTGGAGGAGGAAGAACACCGTAGATACTGTCAGAAGGTCTGAGTTAAAACCTTTGTTTTGTCATTTACTATCTGTGAATTCTTGTACAAATCATTTCCTTTCCCTTATTCTGTTGCTGCCTTTATGAAAACAATGACATTTCTTAGAATAGTTGGTCTCTTAGATCTATCACTGCTCTAATATTTTCAGCCTCTTTCAATATTCAATTAATTCTGCAAATTACTGCAACCCAATCCTTAACATTATCTCATCAACTTGCTTACATTCTACCAATTTCAACCCTGACTCAGCTGTACTGTCTTCCATATAGTCTATATAGTAGTTTGATTTGGAGGGAAAGGAAAGAAATAATGGAAAAGCAAATTGGGGCAAAGGCTTCAGTGCACATAGCATTGCCAAGAGAGCAAAAGTCCGGTCCCAGCTCTGCCACTGACTTGATGGGTAACCATTGACATGAGACAGCAGGGTACAGATTACACATTGTTTTGAGAACCTGGGTTCAGATTTTAGTTCTGCTCATTTTTGACTGTGGCTTTTGGGGAAAGTCTTCTAAATTTTCTGGGACTGATTCCTCATGTATAAAATGAGAGAGATGGATTTAATGACCTTCAAAGTCTCATCCAACTCCAAATATAAGATCTTAAATGTATCAACAAATGATGATTCCAGAAGACTAGAGATGAGCCATCCTTCTCACCTCCTGACAAAGAAGTGACATATTTATGATACAGGATACATTTTCAGACAGATGACAGTGTAGAAAATTACTTTGCTTGACTATGAATGTTTATAATGAAAGTTATTCTTTTATTCTGGTTAATTTAGTAGGGGTAAGGTGGGAAGTGTACTAAAATTAAATTTAAAAATAAATGAGTCGGGGTTCCAGGTTAAGATGGCGGCAGAGTAAGAAGCAGCTCTTAACCTCTCCTGACCGAAACACACAAAACTCCTCAAGGGGACATAAAAACAAGTCCAGACCAACGGAGGAACCCCACAACAGGGCACAGTGTGGAAGGTATGTGGAATTGGGGCATTTCCATGCTATAAAGGGGTGAAACAGCTCTCACTAAATCGTGGGCTGAGCAACCACCCCACCCCCACTCCCTCCACACACAACACCTATAGCGCCGAAGCCAGCTAAAAAGAAATAGAGCAAGTTTGGGGCACCCATCGAATCATTGGCAGCTCCAGGGCTTGTTCCTGAGAGCAGCAAGATTTAGGTCCCCCAAAAGCTAACGAACGCACACAAAATTTGAGCGCGGGCGCAGAGCGCAGGCGCGGGCGGAAGCTCCAGTGGAGGCAGACACAGCTGCGAGCTAAGGCTCTGAAACCCTTAGTGGGGAAGCAGTGCAGACATGTATACGACTGTGGAAGCAGCGCCCTGAGACTTGTAAAGAAACCTCTGGCAGAGGATCAAGCAAGAGGGTCCACCAGGGGGCTTGACGTTGGAAAAAACCAGACCTCAGACCTCAGGAGCCAAAAGACCGCAGACAGTCGCTGAGCACAAGGATAAAGCTGAGAAGCTGCTGAGCTAATGATGGCTACCCAGACTCAGGAAGTTCAGAAAAGAAAGATTAATAACAAGAAAAAGAAGTTTTAACATTCGACAACTTTTACACAGAGAAAATCCGGACAACCGAGCAAACAGAGGAGGAGAACAAACAAGCATCCGGACCCTCCTCAAATAAGGAAAAAGGGTCACAAGCTATGCAAGAGTTCAAAACTGAGATTTTGAGAAAGATGGAAGAGATCTGGCAAGAAAATAACAGTTTTAAAGGTAGAATCTTGCAATTGGAAAGTGTGGCTCAGAAATCAAATGAACTGATAAGCAAATTGAACACCAGAAATGACCAGATTGAAAAGGAAAACGAAAAGATTATAGCTGAAAACCAAAAGATCATAGCCGAAAACTGAAAGATTATAGCTGAAAACCAGTCCCTAAAGGCTAGAATTGAGCAATTAGAAGCTAATGATCTCTCAAGACAACAAGAACAAATAAAACAAAGTCAAAAGACTGAAAAAATAGAAGGAAACATGAAATATCTCAATGAGAAAGTGACAGACCAAGAAAACCAGTCTAGGAGAGACAATTTGAGAATCATTGGTCTTCCAGAAAAACCAGAAATTAATAGAAACCTGGACTCCATACTAACAGAAATTATTCAGCAAAATTACCCTGAAGTCCTACAACAAGAGGGCACTATAGACATTGAAAGGATCCATAGAACACCCGTGACATTCGATCTAGATAAGAAAATGCCCAGAAATATAATTGCCAAATTCAAGAGTTTCCAAGCAAAAGAAAAAATCCTACAAGAAGCCAGAAAGAGACAATTCAAATATCAAGGAGCACCAATCAGGATCACACAGGATCTGGAAGCCTCAACACTAAAAGATCACAAGGCTTGGAATACGATATTCAGAAAGGCAAGAGAGCTGGGCCTGCAACCATGGATCAACTACCCATCAAAATTGACTATATATTTCCAGGGGAAAGTATGGGCATTCAACAAAATTGAAGAATTCCAGGTATTTGCACAGAAAAGACCAGGGCTAAATGGAAAGTTTGATATCCAACCACAAAAATCGAGAGAAACCTGAAAAGGTAAATAAGATACAGAGGGGAAAAAAAGAAAACTTATAATTTTTAAATTTACCTTTTTAAGGGCCTCAGTGAGATCTAATTATCTGTATTCTTATGTAGAGAAATGTTATGTATAATTCTCTGTAGTGAACTCTATTCACTATTATAGTATTCACTATTATAGTAATCAGAAGAATAATTCACAGGGTGAGGGTGGAACACAAAATAATCTAAGATGACATGGGGGATGGGAAAGAGGGGGTGAATAGCAGGGGACACCAAGAGAAACTTGAGTGAATAAGAAAAATAGGATATTCTATTACACACAAAGAGAGCATGGGAAGGAGAGGGGACAAATACTATTATAAGAAGGAGAGGAAGAGAGCATTAAGAGGTAATAAGCAAACCTTACTCTCAGTGTAATCAACCTGGAGAGGGAAGAGTAGCTATACTATCCATTGGGACATAAAACTCTTATCTAACCCTTCTGAGAAAGTTAGAAGGGATAAACCAAGGGGAGCAGGGGAGTGGGGAGGTCAAAAAAAGGGAGGGGAGAAGAAGGGGGAGGGAATTCATAAGGCCTTTAAAAACAAAAAGAGGGGGAAAAATAAGGGAGGGGGTAGAAAGGGAAGTTAATCAAGGGAGGGGATAAGGGATAGTGGCTCAATAGCAAACCACTGGTTTAAAAGGAAAAAGTATAAGAAAAACGGGGTAGGAATAGGGGAGGATACAAAAATGTCAGCAAATGCACAACTGATGATTATAACTCTGAATATGAATGGGATGAACTCGCTCATAAAACGGAAGCAAATAGCAGAGTGGATTAGAAACCAAAATCCTACCATATGTTGTCTAAAAGAAACACATATGAGGCAGGTGGACATACACAAGTTTAAGGTTCAGGGCTTGAGCAAAATCTTTTGGGCATCAAATGAGAAAAAGAAGGCAGGAGTGGCTATTATGATTTCTGACAAAGCCAAATTAAAAATAGATATGATTTAAAAAGACAGGGAAGGGAAGCTGGGTAGCTCAGTGGATTGAGAGCCAGGCCTAGAGACAGGAGGTCCTAGGTTCAAATCCGGCCTCAGACACTTCCCAGCTGTGTGACACTGGGCAAGTCACTTGACCCCCATTGCCTACCCTTACCAATCTTCCACCTATAAGTCAATACACAGAAGTTAAGGGTTTAAAAAAAAATTTTAAAAAAAGACAGGCAAGGTCTTTACATCCTGATTAAAGGCAGTATAAACAATGAGGAAATAACACTGCTCAATATGTATACACCAAGTGGCATAGCACCTAAATTCATAAAGGAGAAACTGGCAGAGCTCAAGAAGGAAATAGATAGTAAAACCATACTAGTGGGAGATCTAAATATTCCTCTTTCAGATCTAGATAAATCAAACTGAAAAATAAATAAGAAAGAGGTAAGAGAGGTGAATGAGGTCCTAGAAAAATTAGATTTAATTGATATGTGGAGAAAAATAAACAGGGACCAAAAGGAATACACCTTCTTTTCAGCTGCACATGGCACATTCACAAAGATTGACCATGTTATAGGGCATAGAATCTTTGCAAACAAATGCAAAAGAGCAGAAATAATAAATGTAACCTTCTCA
>NW_025365055.1:0-6100 GCF_016433145.1 Gracilinanus agilis | reverse complement strand
CCTGACACATAATAAACATTTAATAAATATTTGCTGACTTGAATTGACTTATCATGTAAATATTTTTCTTGGTGACAATCTTATTTCTCCTTTCAAGCATCTTTTCTGCTTAGATGAATTTCTTATTGTCTATCATTCTACCATCCTTCCCCAAATCTTGTGTCTTCTTTCATTGTAGATCCTACATATGGCAAGCCATTTCTCAATAATTTGTCACATTTTCATTCCTTTTAACCTCAAGCAACAACTAAAATCTTACCTCTTCCACAAAGCCTTCCATTGCTAAGTAGAAGACATGCAATATCTAACCTGGAGTTACTCATACTTCATGAAGAAACAGATACATACTTTAAAAAATATTTACTAATTTCCTTTGTGTTTTGTATCAGGATTTTTCAAAGATAAAAATATTCTCATATTTATCTCTGCATATATCTCCAAATTGAATTAAATATAAAGAAGGTACTTTTAGAATTAGCAATTTCTCAAGAAAAACTAAGCTATAGGCTCTAAATTTTGTGTACTTGAGGAACTACACCAACATTTCAGTTTACTGATAAATATCTATGTTATTTACTAGGAAACTATTGCCAATTTATATTTCACTACTGATAAGGGGTAACTAGGTGGTATAATGGCTAGAGTCCTGTATCTGGAGTCAGGAAGAGTTGAGTACAAACGTAGCCTAAAACATTTACTTACTGTGTGACCCTGGACAAGTCATTTAATCTGTATTTGCCTCAGTTTCTCATCTGTAAAACAGAGAGACACTGGAGAAGGAAATGGCGAACTGCTCCAGTGTTCTTTGACAAGAAAATCTCAGACAAACGTCTATGGGGTCAGATAAAATTAAACATGACGGAATGACTGAAAAGTAACAAGAGATAGGAAAGCTACCCATTAAGAAGATTCCCATCATGGTGTATAACATATCCTAATATGGTCCAGGGCCAGGCTATACTGCACGATTCTAAGATTTTTTTTATGTATGCAACAACACTAAAAATTTATAAAATTTATTAACAATGCAAATTCTGCAAATTTGAAGTTACATACCCAAGCACCTTACTTAGTATTTTGAACATATCTCTGAATTGTTAGATTATTTATGTTGCTGATAAATGCAATATATTGCCAGTCTAATTCTTTTATTGGGTATATAGGCTTCTAGAAGAGTGTGGTGTACATGAAAGGGTAGTGATCAGGAGGACAAATCACTCCCTTTTGGCTATCTCAACTCTCATGTGGGCAGAGCCACTTTCTCCTATCTCTTTTGTCATATACTTTTCTTTTTAGTCAATGCCTTCAGCTCCACCTCTGGGGTAGGTTTTCCTTAAATAGGTTTTCCTTAAATCTGTGTGGGACTTCATAGGTACTGAACATTCCTAAAAGCAATTGGTTCCAGAAGAGAGAATTCCAGCCATTTTCCTATAAGGAAATGTTTAGGTTCAGATGTGCCTAGGCTCATTTGGTCTTTCTTTACCTTGGGAAGCTATATAAATTTAAAAAAAACCTTTAAACTTGTTATCTAAGCCCACTTATTGGGAAAATTCCCAGTCATTAAATTTCTCTTCTTGGGCACATGATTCCTTGTTTCCCTTCTAGATCCATTTATTAACATACATATGCAAATTAAATATCAATAATTATGTGTATTAAAAGTTTCATTTGAAGCAAGTGACAAAATAGAAAGTGAACAAATTTAATGAAAGATTGATAAATTGGTTTCGTTTCTCCATAGAGAGAGAAATAAAATTTATATGGAGAAAAGTCAGGGGATGAGAGTTTTGAATAGACATGCTTATTATATCTTTGCAGAACTATAGGCATGTCAGTCATGATTATATTGAACTCAAATCACAAAGCCTTGAAATCAGAGTATTCATGTACTCTTTGTGCTTTCCTTACTTCCTTTTTCTCATTTCAGGCTTACTGAAGCTGTGGGAGAAGCAAGTAGCAGCTCATGTTGTTGGTGACCCTTTGGCACTGATGGAGAGATCACCTCCTCTCCTCACTGCATTTGTTCATTTATACCTTTTTCTGAAACTTCAGCTCTCTCTTCTTTCAAATGAGGGTGAGAAAGACTACTCTTTCAAACAAACTCAGCCCTACTCCAGACACTGGAGTGGACAGATATTGAGGTATGGATTTATGATAGCAAATATTGATCTTCAGTACCACAATCTGTATTAACATTTTTCTTGATTTTTGACATAAGACCTAAGAACATTTTATTTAAAATCCAAAGCTCTATATTCAAGTAATGCTAAGTTTTGATCTTGAATGCTTTACTTAACTAAATTTCAGTTTTCCTATCTATAATAGATGAATCTCAGACTAGGTATTCCCTAAGGTCCCTTCATATCAAAATTATATGATTCCATTTTCTATTATTATGTGTTGTTGCTATAGAATGGTTATGTGAGTTTTCATTACCCCATGGATCATACTGTCCATAGAGTTTTCTTGACAAATGCTGGAATAATGTATTGTTTCCTTCTTTAGTGTACTAAGACAAACAGAGATTAAGTGAGTTAGCCAGGCTCACACAGATAATAAGTGAGGCCAGATTTAAATTCAGATCTTCCTGAATCCAGGCCCAGTGGTCTATCCACTGAGTCATTTGCCTGCCTCCTAATGCTATTAACAAATACTGATAAGTTTTCCTCTGAGTAAGGAAGAGCAAATATAGTAGTTTTCTTCTTTACAAAGAATAGAATCATAATTTCTGTCCTCCTCCTCTCCTTGCATTGAAACCAACAACTTGATAAATTTAACAACATTTTGCTTCTAGCCAGATATGAAGATTGGAATCCCCAGAAATTAAAATTAAGTTTTTCAGTAAGATTTGCTAAACTTACATTAAAGAACAGATTTAGGAGTAACAATTACAGATGCTTTTGTCAAGAATATGACAAAAGACAAGGGAATAAAAAAAGAAGACTCTCAAATGATATTTAAAGTGATTCTGAAAAGACAAAATTATGTTGCCAGGCATATAATTTGTGACAAAAAGTGCCATTTTAAAAAGTGACTTTTAAATTTTCTCCCAAATTGCGCAGTTGGGAAATGACAGAATGTTAAAGGTTTTGGTGATTTCTTTTTTTTTTTTTTAAACCCTTGTACTTCGGTGTATTTTCTCATAGGTGGAAGAGTGGTAAGGGTGGGCAATGGGGGTTAAGTGACTTGCCCAGGGTCACACAGCTGGAAGTGGCTGAGGCCGGGTTTGAACCTAGGACCTCCTGTCGCTAGGCCTGACTTTCACTCCACTGAGCTACCCTGCTGCCACCGGTGATTTCTTTTTTAAAGTAGTCAATAAAAGCCCTCTTGCCAATCATGACTGTGCAATGTATTCCATCTCTGAGTCCACCCAACAATTAAAGTACAATATTATTTCTGTTATTTTAGAACACACCACCCTAGCAGCATACCTATTCTTCATTTAATTTTTTTTTTAACAGGTACTTTACTGTCACCTAGATTTGATATCTCAGATTCACAAAATTTTGACTTCATCCTCCCCATATTAAAACAGTTTGCAAGCCCCTTCAGTATATTTTATCCATTATCTTCTCTTCACTCACTTCAGAACTACCACTCTAGTTCAGACCTTAATCTCAATTCACTGAGTGACCTAGATGCCCCCCAAAGTAATTTTCCTAAACTACAAGTTTTAACATTTCTTAAATGTTCCCAAAATTTTACTAGCTCTTGACTGATTTTAAAATAAAATACAAACCCTTCTGGCATTTAAAGCATTTTGCAATTTGTCTTTCAAATAGGGTTCCTTTTCTCTTTGACTTTTATGAGTAAGTTATATTCCCTGTTGTGGTTTTGCTATTTATAGATATTTTATAACTTTTTGCACAAAGTTCCAAATTGCTTTTAAGAATTGTTCAATCAATTCACATACTTGTCATTTTTTCATTAACAATCTGATGTGTATAATATAATTTATTTTATTTTAATTTGTGTTTTTCTTCTTATGATTCAGAATAATGATTGTGGACAGCTTGACTTTTTTCTCTTGAGAACTACTTTTCTCTATTCTTTGTCTAGTTATCTGCTGGAAAATTGTTCTTTGTTCAGTCAATCATTTATTGAGTACCTTTTATATTCCAGGCAATGAGGATAAAAGGAAAGTCCTCATTCTCCAATTCAAAACAAAATAGAAATAGTGCCTGCTGTAAAGGAGCTAATTTCCTATTGTGACAACATACAGACAATTATGTACAAACAGCATATATGCAGGATAATTTGGTGGTAAGAGAGGGAATGCACTACCTTTAGAGGGAATGGGGAAAGGTTTCTTTTAGAAATTGGAATTTTAGCTCAAATTTGAAGGCACCCTGGAAAGTATCCATGGAAATGAGGAGAGAAAAGAATTTCACTCAAGGGGACAACCATGGAAATACCCAGAGTTGAAAGATGGATTGTTCTATGCAATGAATGACAAGAAGTCCAGTATCAACTATGTGAAGGGGAGGAAGGTTAAAGAAGACTGAAAAGGTAGGAACAAAACAAGTTTTAAAGGACTTTAAATCCAAATATAGAATCCTAGAAGGTCATTTGAAGTTACTGGTGTTTAACAAATAAGGGGATGCTCAAAAAGATCAGTTTGACAGCCAAGAGCAAAATCGTCTGGAATGGGGAGTGACTTGAAGCAGGGAGATCTATCAATAGGCTAGTGCAATAATCCAGGCATGATGTGATAAGGACCTGTACCAAGATAGTGGCAGTGTCAGAGCAGGAGAGCAGGGAGCAGAGGAACAGAGATTCAGGGAAGATCGAATAGACAGAACTTAACAGTATATTAGGATATGGATGGAGGGGTATAAAAGAAATTGAGGCATTGAGAATGGCACCTTGGTTGTGAACTGTAGTAACTGAAAAGATGGTGGTCTCTTAAATAGTAAAAAGGAATTTTAAAGGTGTGGGTGGAGGAGAGGGAGCTAGGTGGCGCAGTAGATAGCCAGATCTGGACAATAGGAGGTCTTGGGTTCAAATCCGACCTCAGACACTTCCTAGCTATATAACCCAAGTCGCTTAACCTCAATTACCTTAGCCCTTATCACTCTTCTGCCTTGTAACTTGTAAAGGAAAAGTCAAAGATGAATGTGAATAAAATCTATATAGAGATGACAGTTGAATCCAAGAGAGCTGCTGAGATCTTCAAATAATATAGAAGGAGAAGAGAAGGCCCAGGACAGACCCCTGGAGGACATTCATGATTAGTGGTCATGACCTGGATGAACATATAGCAATTTTTAAATTTTTTATTATTTTTTATTTTATTTTAATTATTTTTATAATAATGCCTTATTGATCTTATGAATCCAAATATCTTGATCACTAGATATTTAAAAATAAATATATGCTACAAATGCTCCCTCATCCCAAATAAATATTTCTATTCTAATTCTAGCTGTCTTTGACATTGTTTAAATATTACTCTTTTCATGCATTCACTAGTTTCCATTTAGTTAAGGAATTCCTTTCTTGGGTGATGTTTTGTACTTCTTTTTTCAAGCTGCTATTTTTTAATCCAATTTTTCCATAGCTTCCGTTCCTTTTCCTATTTTCCCTTCTATCATTTGATTTTTAAAATTATTTTAAAACTCTTTAAAAACCTTTCCATCTTTTCTAGGAATTCTACTTAAATTTGGGTTTAATATGAATTTTTCTTGGAGACTATTTGAAATGTTTTAAGATCTTCCTTTGTTTATTTCTCTGCTTGTATTTAATCATTTAAACTGAGTTTTCCTCCTCTGTAGAACTTTGATAATTTTATTCTACATATTGATCATTCCTTGATTTAGAGCTTATTTTGGTATATTGTATGAAATGTTTATTTAAACCTAATTTCTGCCAGACTTCTATTTAATTTTCTTATCAGTCCTTTTAAAAATTGTTTTGTTTTTTAAAAAATTGATTTGTTCATTATTAGTTCCCAAATATTTTTCTCTCTCCCTTCCTTGCATTAGAGAAAGTAAAATGTATATGTATATGCATATATAACATATATATGGAGAGAGAGAGAAAGAGAGAGAGAAAGAGAGAGAGAGAGAGAGAGAGAGAGAGAGAGAGAGAGAGAGAGAGA
>NW_025365054.1:0-1372 GCF_016433145.1 Gracilinanus agilis | reverse complement strand
ACTGTCTTGCTGACGTCACTTACTCCAAGTCTATTCCACTGATCCTCTCATCTGTCTCTTAGCCAGTACCATATCATTTTGATGACTGCTGTTTTATAGTATAGTTTAATATCTGGTACTGCTAGGCCCCCTTCCTTCACATTTTTTTCATTATTTCCCTTGATATTCTTGATCTTTTGTTATTCCAAATGATCTTTGTTATAGTTTTATCTAATTCAGTAAAAAGTTTCTGGTAATTTGATAGATACATTGCTAAATAGGTAAATTAATTTGGGTAGAATGGTCATTTTTATTATGTTAGCTCATCCTACCCATAAGCAATCAATGTTTTTCCATTTGCTTAGATCTAGTTTTAATTGTTTAGAAAGTGTTTTGTAGTTGTTTTCGTATAATTCCTGTGTTTGTTTTGGTAGATAGATTCCTAAGTATTTTATATTGTCTAGGGTGATTTTAAATGGTGTTTCTCTTTCTACCTCTTGTTGCTGTGGTGTATTGGAAATATATAGAAATGCTGATGATTTATTTGCATTAATTTTGTATCCTGCAACTTTGCTAAAGTTGTTAATTATTTCTACAAGCTTCTTAGTTGATTCTCTAGGATTTTTTAAGTAGACTATCATATCATCTGCAAAGAGCGATAACTTAGTCTCCTCATGGCCTATTTTGATACCTTCAATTTCTTTTTCTTCTCTAATTGCTACTGCTAGTGTTTCTAGTCCAATGTTAAATAATGGAGGTGATAATGGGCATCCTTGTTTCACTCCTGATCTTATTGGAAAGGCTTCTAATTTATCCCCTTTGCATATGATGCTTGTTGATGGTTTTAGGTATATACTCTTTATTATTTTTAGGAAAGGACCTTCTATTCCTATACTTTCCAGTGTTTTCAATAGGAATAGATGCTATATTTCGTCAAAGGCTTTTTCAGCATCTATTGAGATGATCGTGTGATTTTTGTTTGTTAGATTGTTAATATGGTCAGTTTTGTGGATGGTTTTCCTAATGTTGAACCATTCTTGCATTCCTGGTAAAAATCCCACCTGGTCATGGTGGATAATCCTCTTGATCACTTGCTAGAGTCTCTTTGCTATTATTCTATTTAAGATTTTTGCATCTATGTTCATTAGGGAAATTGGTCTGTAGTTTTCTTTCTCTGTTTTTGATCTACCTGGCTTTGGAATCAGTACCATATTTGTGTCATAAAAGAATTTGGTAGGACTCCTTCTTTGCTTATTATATCAAATAATTTGTATAGTATTGGGATTAGTTGCTCTTTGAATGTTTGATTGAATTCACTTGTGAATCCATCAGGCCCTGGTGATTTTTTTCTTAGGGAGTTCTTTGATGGCTTGTTCAATTCCTTTTTCTGATA
>NW_025365053.1:0-2077 GCF_016433145.1 Gracilinanus agilis | reverse complement strand
GATCAACATCTCACACCCTACACCAAGATAAATTCAGAATGGGTGAAGGACTTGAATATAAAGAGGGAAACTATAAACAAGTTAAGTGAACGCAGAATAGTATACTTGTCAGATCTGTGGGCAAGGAAGGACTTTAAAACCAAGCAAGAGTTAGAGAAAATTACAAAATGTAAATTAAATGGTTTTGATTATATTAAGCTAAAAAGCTTTTGTACAAACAAAAACAATGTAGTCAAAATCAGAAGGGAAACAACAAATTGGGAAAAAATCTTTATAACGAAAAACTCTGACAGGAGTCTAATTACTCAAATATACACGGAGTTAAAGCAATTGTATAAAAAATCAAGCCATTCCCCAATTGATAAATGGGCAAGAGACAGGAATAGACAATTTTCAGGTAAAGAAATCAAAAGTATCAATAAGCACATGAGAAAGTGTTCCAAATCTCTAATAATTAGTGAAATGCAAATCAAAACAACTCTGAGGTATCACCTCACACCTAGCAGATTGGCTAAAATGAAAAAAGGGGAGAGTAATGAATGTTGGAGGGAATGTGGCAAAATTGGGACATTAATGCATTGCTGGTGGAGCTGTGAACTGATCCAACCATTCTGGCTGGCAATTTGGAACTATGCTCAAAGGGCTATAAAAGAATGCCTGCCCTTTGATCCAGCCATACCATTGTTGGGTTTGTACCCCCAAAGAGATCATAGATAAACAGACTTGTACGAAAATATTTATAGCTGCACTTTTTGTGGTGGCAACAAACTGGAAAAGGAGGGTATGTCCTTCAATTGGGGAATGGCTGAACAAACTGTGGTATATGCGGGTGATGGAATACTATTGTGCTAAAAGGAATAATAAACTGGAGGAGTTCCAGGCGAACTGGAGAGACCTCCAGGAACAGATGCAGAGCGAAAGGAGCAGAGCCAGAAGAACATTGTACACAGAGACTGATATACTATGGTAAAATCGAATGTAATGCACTTCTGTACCAGCAGCAATGCAATGACCCAGGACAATTCTGAGGGATTTATGATAAAGAATGCTACCCATATTCAGAGGAAGGACTGCAGGAGAGGAAACATATAAGAAAAACAACTGCTTGAACACATGGGTCGGGGTGGACATGATTAAGGATGTGGACTCGAAACTACCACACCAATGCAACTACCAACAATTTGGAAATAGGTCTTGATCAAGGACACATGACAAAACTAGTGGAAATGTGCATCGGCCATGGGTGGGGGGATTGCCAGGGGTGAAGGGGAAAGTAGGAGCATGAATCATGTAACCATGTTAAAAATGAATATTAATAAATGTTTTAAAAATATGTTATATAATGTTAACATAAGTTATAAATCACTTATATTATTGTTACATATTTTATTCTATGTATAAAAATAAAAATAAATATTTATGCTTAAAAAATAAACTATATGGTACTGACTAAGAAATAGAAAAGTAGGAGACTGCTTTAGGGACAGAGCCAAGATGTTACAGTAGAAGCAGGGAAATCATAAAACACTATGAGAATCATCTCCAACCAACCTTAAAATAACTCTTCAAAATGAATGCTTGAGTGAAAGAACCAATGAGATGGAATGAAACAACTTTCATGCAGAGAACAATTTAAAAGAACCCACATTTAAGATAAAAGTGAAAGTGAAGAAAAAGGCAAAAATTAGCAAACATAATAAAACTAACCACATACAATTTTTATGAAGACAAAAAAGAAAAATGAACAGAGAAAGGAAAATGGAAAGCAAAGCAAACACAACTTAAAAGAAAAATATGAATTGGTATCAGGATCTAGAAGAGCTCAAAAGGATTCAAAATCAGGAAGAGGGGCAGAGGAAAAATGGGAAGAGAAATGAAAGCAATGTAAGAAGAAAATAAGCATAAAATTGACCATATGAAAAATGAGATTCAAAAACTCATAGAAGAAAATCATTCTTTAAGAATTAGAATTGGGAAACTAGAAACTAATGACTTCATGAGACATCAAGAAATAATAAAACAGAGCCAGGCCTACAGACAGGAGGTCCTAGGTTCAAATCCGGCCTCAGACATTTCC
>NW_025365052.1:0-1147 GCF_016433145.1 Gracilinanus agilis | reverse complement strand
ATATACCAACTAAAGTTCATTTTTTTCTCTGAAGACATGGATGGCTCAGAGTTTTCTGGGGTTTTTCTTTTTCTTTTTTGTTAATGGTTAAATAATTAAAATGTGGAATGTATACTTAAAATAGAGACCAGCAGAAACTATCAGTTTTATGAATACTGCAAATAAAGTAGAAGTATCTTTAGGACCTACTTCTTGAAACAATTTATTTAAAAAAAAAAAAAAAGAACCATTGAAGGAGTCCCAATTCTGTCATAGATTATCTGCATCAACATGAGAATTTAGAGGAACTAGCTGGTTAATTGTGGGTCTTTACAATAATTCTTCTTTATTTCTAATGGTAAGAACTGATTCCCCCACCCCAGCCTTCCAATGAAGCAAATATTAAGAGATTCCATTTGTCCCTTCTATTGCTGAAACTATTTTAGTCAAATAGTGACACGTGCATGTTATTAAAAATTAAGTTCAAAACACATAAAATAATTCCGTATTAGAAACATGACTATATTATAAATTTCTTCTCTTTTTGGAAGTTGTACTTAGCCAAGTTAATTGCACTGATTCCACAATTAGGAAACAGAAGAATATTCCAGACAGTTGAAATTGGAGGTTTAGTTACTACAACACTGACTCCTGGTTGGTTATGTGGGTTTGGTAAGGTCTATACCTCTTCTTCTGGCAGAATTGGTTCATAGATTCTGTAGTTCATTCTTTGGCAATTTTTTGGCTATTACCATTAATATTTCATTTACATTCACTGATGTTTTAGCTAATGTCTCCATGAATAATAAACTGTTGTCATCTGCATAAGACTGCTTCCTGGAAATCTACAGCTCTTTTACTTGCTAGGTCAGCCTTGTTCCCTCTAAAGCTATTACAATGTTAGGACTTGCTTGCTTCTGAAGTTCTTTGACCCAGTTTTTTGCTCTTGCAATGGACTCCTTATTTGTGATACTACTATTGCTGCTTGTGCTCCTCTGTAGTACATTGGTGCTAAGCTATGATATCATTTTTGTCCAGCTGTATCACATATTTCAAATTTCACTGTTGTGTCATCAAGACACACAGTCTGGGTTAGAAAAGCTGCCCCAAACGGTACTCTCTCTCTCTCTCTCTCTCTCTCTCCTTTCTCTCTCTCTCTCTCTCTCTC
>NW_025365051.1:0-2107 GCF_016433145.1 Gracilinanus agilis | reverse complement strand
AACATGGTAACATGATTCATGCTCTTACTTTCCCCTTCACCCCCCGTGCTCCCCCCACCCATGGCCGATGCACATTCCCACTAGTTTTGTCATGTGTCCTTGATCAAGACCTATTTCCAAATTGTTGGTAGTTGCATTGGTGTGGTAGTTTCGAGTCCACACCCTCAATCATGTCCACCCCAACCCATGCGTTCAAGCAGTTGTTTTTCTTATATGTTTCCTCTCCTGCAGTCCTTCCTCTGAATGTGGGCAGCATTCTTTACTATAGATCCCTCAGAATTGTCCTGGCTCACTGTATTGCTGAGAGGTCCATTACATTCTATTTTACCACAGTGTATTGGTCTCTGTGTACAATTGGTCTTCTGGCTCTGCTCCTTTCACTCTGCATCAATTCCTGGAGGTCTTTCCAGTTCACATGGAATTCCTCCAGTTTAGTATTCCTTTTAGCACAAAAGTATTCCATAACCAGCATATACCACAATTTGTTCAGCCATTCCCCAATTGAAGGACAAACCCTCATTTTCCAGTTTTTTGCAAACACAAAAGGCACAGCTATAAATATTTTTGTACAAGTCTGTTTATTTATGATCTCTTTGGGGTACAGACCCAACAATGGTATGGCTGGATCAAAGGGCAGGTATTCTTTTATAGCCCTTTGAGCATAGTTCCAAATTGCCATCCAGAATGGTTGGATCAGTTCACAACTACACCAGCAAAACAAAATGAATTTTTGATTTTTTTTTTGCAAAAGTGAGGAGAGCTATCTACCAAAACAAACACAGCAATTATATGAAAACAATTACAAAACACTTTCCAAACAAATAAAACTGGATCTAAACAATTGGAAAGCCATTGATTGCTCATGGGTAGGATGAGCTAACGTAATAAAAATGACAATTCTACCCAAATTAATTTACCTATTTAGCGCCATACCTATCAAGCTACCAAAAAACTTCTTTACTGAATTAGAAAAAACTATAACAAATTTCATTTGGAATAACAAAAGATCAAGAATTTCAAGGGAAATAATGAAAAAAAAATGTGAAGGAAGGGGGCAGAGCAGTACCAGATATTAAACTATACTATAAAGCAGCAGTCACCAAAACAATATGGTACTGGCTAAGAGACAGAGAGAAGGATCAGTGGAATAGACTTGGGGTAAATGGCATCAGCAAGACAGTGTATGATATACCCAAAGAGCCCAACTTTTGGGACATGAATCCACTATTTGACAAAAACTGCTGGGAAATTTGGAAAACAATATGGGAGAGATTAGGTCTAGATCAACATCTCACATCCTACACCAAGATAAATTCAGAATGGGTGAACGACTTGAATATAAAGAGGGAAACTATAAATAAGTTAAGTGAACACAGAATAGTATACTTTCCAGATCTGTGGGAAAGGAAAGACTTTAAAACCAAGCAAGAGTTAGAGAAGATTACAAAATGTAAATTAAATGGTTTTGATTATATTAAACTAAAAAGCTTTTGTACAAACAAAAACAATGTAGTCAAAATCAGAAGGGAAATAACAAATTGGGAAAAAATCTTTCTAATGAAAAACTCTGGCAGGGGTCTAATTACTCAAATATACAAGGAGTTAAAGCAATTGTATAAAAAATCAAGCCATTCCCCAATTGATAAATGGGCAAGAGACATGAATAGGTAATTTTCAGGTAAAGAAATCAAAAGTATCAATAAGCACATGAGAAAGTGTTCCAAATCTCTAATAATTAGAGAAATGCAAATCAAAACAACTCTGAGGTATCACCTCACACCTAGCAGATTGGCTAAAATGAAAGAAGGGGAGAGTAATGAATGTTGGAGGGGATGTGACAAAATTGGGACATTAGTGCATTGCTAGTGGAGTTGTGAACTGATCCAGCCATTCTAGCTGGCAATTAGGAATCATGCTCAAAGGGCTATAAAAGACTGCCTGCCCTTTGATCTATCCATACCATTGTTGGGTTTGTACCCCAAAGAGATCATAGATAAACAGACTTGTATGAAAATATTTATAGCTGCGCTTTTTGTGGTGGCAACAAACTGGAAAAGGAGGGTATGTCCTTCAATTGGGGAATGGCTGAACAAACTGTGGTATATGC
>NW_025365050.1:0-3252 GCF_016433145.1 Gracilinanus agilis | reverse complement strand
GTATTATTATATCATATCATATATTTATATATATTTATTATATTAATCTCTCCATAGAGAATGAAAATTGAAGAAAGGAAATTCAGGAAGCAAATGGAACAATTAGGAAATTATTATAATAGTCAGTCAAGGAGTGACAAAAGCTCAAGTAGGTAAATAATACAGTGAAGTTATCCCTGATCAAAACTGGCACTCAAATCTCATTAATTGATGATTAACCAAAGAATGGTTGCTAGGAAAGTTTATAGACATATTTGCATGATGGGATCTTGTCACTTTATTTGCTAAACTGTTGGAATGGATATATTTTGCTTTCAATTTTGTTCTCTGGCTGGATCTTAAGAGCAAATTATATATACATATATATGTATATATATAATTTTTTTTAAATACATGTTCCTCTTCCCCCAAATTGGGGAAAATTCTTGATTACAAGGAAGAGCTTTGGTGTTTGATTTCCAAATGGGGTCTTGATGGCCTGAAAGAGTTAATTCAGCTTCCAAAAAGGTCTTCTATTTTCTCAAGGCATAGCTTGTACCCTGGGACTGTCTGGCTCAGTATTAACAGTGGCTGCCAAACAAAGAAAAGGAATAGATAGAATGGGAGCCTGCACCTGTATACCCTGAGGAGAAGAAAGTGAAGGGAAGGAATGTTTTCCTTTTAGTGTTTCCAAAGGCATATCCCAACAGGTCATACTGGAAGAGCAGTAAAGGTCTCTGGAAAAAATATATGTAAGAGAGGACCCTTAGTTAGGCCCGACACAGGCCCTCTGTCATAGAGATTTGCCTTGCTCCCTCTTATCCCTGACCTTCAGTCGATGCCTAGTACTTTGGGCTATTCCAAACATTGTCCCCTACAGTGGTGATCTGAGACTACTATGTGCAACAGTGCCCAGAAACAGCCTTTATCCACAGGAGGGAGGTTGAGAATTCCAGGGCCCCATGTTGTCCAGTGCCACCCTGTGCAAGTGTTTTTTGATGTCCCAGCAGTTTGGCAAGGCACAGGCTTAGGAGATGCACTCCTGATCTACAGGGAAGGGGATTAAAGAGGCCTACTGCCTGATGAATAAATGTTTACAATAACCACATTCCCAGCCTGACTAGCAGGAGGAATTTACATGGAGCTGCCTGCCCATTAGGAATGCTGTTTGCTTTTTTGTTAGAAGTGACTTATTGGTGCATTGCTGCTGCAAACAGAAAACATCTGTGAAGGGGCCGCAAACAGGAAATTTTGAAGGCGAAAAGAAGGGAAAAAAAAAAAACCCTTCCCCAGTGCATTTGCCAGCTGACCTTACTCTTTGCATAGCTGCAAAGAATGTATGTAAGTCAAATCAGCAGCACTCAAACTCAAATATACAGCAGGCTCAGAGGAGCATGGCAAAGAATAAGTGACTTGGAGCGCATTTGTGCCCTGGGTTTCCTCCAATAATGGGGGCTTTCAGTGGAAGCAACAAGGAAAGGCTTTGCTTCCTCCTACTCTCCTTAATTCCCTAGGGAAAATGGTAGTGGCCAAAACAATCTTTTTGTTATGCCTTGTATGTAGGGGTTGCTATAGGAGAAGGTCTCTTGTAAATTACAGACATACTATTTTAATGGAAAGAAAACTAAAGTCTAAATAAAATGTGAAGGAAGTAGAATGACAAGCCACTACCAGGACAGAACTTGTCCGTCATTCTTTGAAATAATGAGACACCCTACATGTATCAGAAAGAGGGAGGAAAGATTTTTTTTTAAAATATGTAGCAACATCTAAGAGGTTACAGTTTAAAAGATATATGATTAGATATAAGGAAGTAGATTTTATGTATAGTTCTCAATCTTTCCCTCAGTCACTACTTTACAGTAAACACAGAACCTGGGACCTGCCTCTTTTTCTTGTCCCTCTGAAGAGGGAATAATACTTGTGTTGTTCCCCATTAGAATGTTAACTGCTTGAGGACAGGGACTATTTTTGCTCTTTTTTAAAAATCTGCTGTACTCAGCACAGTGCCTGGTATAAAGTAAGTAGGTATCTCTTCTATGTAGCCAGGGTTAGGGATGCAGAGGCTCCATGGTTTAGAAAACCATTTGGATAAAAATGTTTTGGTCCTTCCTTTGTACTAAAGGAGTCTGAATGTTTATGGTACCTTATTATACATTTTGGGTTAAGTATTTGGTCATAGTGTTATAGGGGTGCAATAGTGAACCCCTGGGTTTGGGAAGGAAACCTTTCTCAAGAATGAGAGGACTCTAGGCTTAGCTTAAAATAAAAGAAAGATTTATTAGTAAGATAGGATCAATGGCCAGCAAGACAGCATGAAGGGAACAACCATGGGAGGTTGCTCCCCGAGTTCCCCAGTTCTGGCCTTTTTGTATTCTCTTCAGTTGTGTGTACATGACTCCTTGCACTCAGGCATTCAATGGGGTGTGGGGGGGGGTCTGTCTGAGACCCTCAGGGCTTGGACTGTCCAAGTGTATCCCCAGGTGTATCTCTCCTTCTACCTTAACTCAAAGGAAGTCCAAGGATAATGGTCTTTGCCTCAGGCTTCACAAGGGCAGGAAGGGCAGGAAAAGGGGGGAAGGGAATTCCCTTGTTCACAGTCAGCCTGAGTTAAGGGGTGCAGGGTCCCAGCCATCTCTGCACAGTGTCCATGTCAATAGGTTGTAGTTTCTAAACTTTTTGTATCTCCTGCTGGCCTTTGTGTTATCTTCTGGGCTTGCTTGGGGAAAACTCCCCCCAAAATGTTCTTATACCCATCTGTGATATATCGAAATTACAATGGGAAAAGTCTCTTGTGGAAAGATACCTGTACTTAAATGTTTTTTGACTGACTGAGTTCACAAATAGTTTGGATAATTCCTCTCCAATTTAATCCAAAGCTAGTCTACGTATTTCCTTGGGAATTTCATCCCTAAAGAACCACATCTATCTGCTGGTAATGGAATACTATTACACTCAAGGAATAATAAACTGGAGGAATTCCATTTGAACTGGAACTGTTATAGGGGTGCAAATTGGTGAACCCCTGGGTCCGGGAAGGAAACCATTCTCAAGAATGAGAGGACTCCAAACTTAGCTTAAAAGTAAAAAAGAAAGATTTATTAGTAAGATAGGATTAATGTTCAGCAAGACAACATGAGTGGAGCAGCTATGGAAGGGTCCCCCAATCCCTCAATCCTGGGGATTATATACTTTTACAATTGTGATGACGTGATGCTGTGTCATGATGAGGATGTGATTCTAGAGTGGTAAACACTCAGGTATTCGGTGGGG
>NW_025365049.1:0-6814 GCF_016433145.1 Gracilinanus agilis | reverse complement strand
AATTTAGAGACCCCAACAGAGGGGCACAGAGGTTAATTAAACAAGGCTTCTAGCCACAAGGCCTCCTCCAGGAAGAGAGGCAAGAGAGGCCTCCCTGAAGGTAGAGCCTCTAGAAACGCCAAGGGAGGAGAAAGAGAGCCAGCCTAACTTACCCACGTGACAATTCAAAGGGAAGCAGTCTGAGGTCTCACCAGAGATCCTTCTACACCAAATTCAAAGCACCAACCCCACCACAGGAAATTACCATCCTATTTAAAAGATAGCATCTTTTGTCACTTCCTACGTCCACCTCCAATTTCAAGTGGACAAGTGGCAGCCTTGACACTGTTTTGAACTGCCCAAAGGGCAGTCCCTTGTTTTTGATTTGTCACTTACTATCCCGTATGAGTCACAGACCTCCCCCTTCTCCCCTACCTCCTCCCCACTTAATTCTAAGTTGGGTGGGGTGACATTTCTGGTGGACAAATGAATGAGAGTGAGCTAATTCCATTTACACAGACCTCCAGATAAAAGTGATAGATCTGAAAACAAAACCCATGTTTCTTGACCTCCTGTTGAGGGTGATTCTTTTTCCATTGAGCCACACAAGGGATACAAAGACAAATAATGCATTCCTCACATGTATAATTTATCATTGCATAATTTTATCATATTAATTGACTAGGCTTTTTTCCACCATTCCCCAGTCAATGAGCATCAATTTTGTTTTCAATTCATTGATACCAAAAATATTTCTACTATGAATATGTTGGTATATTGTGCACACTTATGTTTTATGTCTTTGAGTTAATTTAGATGTATATTCAGTAGTAGAATCAGTGTCAAAAGTTTATTATGTTACCTTAGACCAATAGTGTCTAACTCAAATGGTCTGATCTTATTTGGAAGGCTTCTAATTTATCCCCATTGCATATGATGCTTATTGATGGTTTTAGATGTGTTTATTATTTTTAGGAAAGGTCCTTCTATTCCTATACTTTCTAGTGTTTTCAATAGGAATGGGTGTTGTATTTTGTCAAAGGCTTTTTCAGCATCTATTGAGATAATCATTTGTTAGCTTGTTGATATGATCAATTATGTGGATGGTTTTCCTAATGTTGAACCAACCTTGCATTCCTGGTATAAATCCCACCTGATCATGATGGATAACCTTCATGATCACTTGATGGAGTCTTTTTGCTAGTATTCTATTTAAGATTTTTGCAAAAGAAAATGTATGTGAGGATCCCTAGAGGCTGAATAGTACCTTAAAAATAGAATGGAATATGAATAACTTTGTTATTCATATTCCATTCTATTTTTCTTTTTGTATATTCTATTAAATATACTCTATTACATTTTAATCTAATTGGGACTATACTCTTACAGCATCAGTTCTGTTACTGGCAGAATTTAACATGTCTGGCTTAGACTATTTTTCTTACATAATTAAAAATTGAAATTTATAACAGCTTGACCAACTCATATATTTTACCAGTGACACTTTATGCAAATATTATTTCATTTCACCATTTCTCATCAAATTCTGTCTTCGTTACTTTTATTCATGCAAAAAATTTAATGTTATGTCATCAGAACTATTAATAATTTTCTATATTTATTTGGGTAAGAATGTTTGGTATAGTCACAGTTTTGAAAGATATTTGATCCAAATGCAAGACAGATAGACAGAGACAGGGAGAAACAGAGACAAAGAGAGATGTGTAATGATATTTTGCAAATCAAGATGGAATGCAAGATGCTGGACAGTTGTCTGTTTAGAACATAGAATGAGCTGAAACTAGCAGGAGGTGCCATGTGCCAATTCAGTTGATGCTCAGGTATATAAGGAAGGATTTGAACTGAAATCAGATCTCAGTCTGGAGATTGGGTTTTGGGAGTGGGAGGTTTTGGTTTGGTTTGGGTAGGCCATAGGTTAACTTGAATTACCAGCAACCTGCACTAACCAATTTACAGTCTCAGATCCTGAAATACCTTTGTACCAAATAACCTGTTCCTGATTCATTCTCCAGGAGCAAGCAACAACATCTCTCAACTAAACAACCTGATTTTGGTTAAACTGTCTGGCCCTGCCAGGCTGGCAGTGGGCTATCAGCCATTAATAATTGACAAGCCTGATTACCTCTACTTCAAGTACCATCCTTCATCATTAGCTTAGATTAAGAATCTCCTGTTTCCCTCTTCCCTGTTATTTCCCTTTTACCCTCCCTAAGCCTGTTAATATTGAATCTTCAACTTACCTAAAGTGGATGTCATCTTTACCTTAGCCTTAGTGGTTATATATTTGGGATTTTGAGTGAAGAGGAGACTTATTTCCACTATAGTGAAGCATAATTTATAGTCAATCAGCTTTATCCATACTAGGCCAGAGTAGAGAGTTAGAAGTAGCTGGGTAAACCCAATTACAGATTCTTCACTTGGCTGACTCTTCTGGGACACTGTTAATCTGAAGTTGAGCTTAGCAGATTCACTATAACTACTTCTTTGGGGTCCTTTGTGTTTCACTGTATCAACTTAAGTATCACACTTACATATCACTCACACACACACTCAGCTTCAGCTCCTCATAATATCAGGTCTATTTAAAACAGATGGAGTGAGAGAGACACACCAGAGAAATTTGTGAACTATTAAGGTCATATCCTTTTTAACATTTTGAGCTTGTTCTAATATGTGATAGAAAGTATTTGTTTAGGCTTAATTTCAAACAAATTGAATCTCATTTTTCTCAGAAGTATTTTTCAGAATCATTCTCCAAATAATATACTTTCCTGGACTTATTGAGCACTTAAATTCCAATTGTCATCATTTCAATTTCTTTCTCATTTATTCCATCCTATTTGGCTATTTTTCACATTTTAATCAATTTAAAATAATTTAGATGAATATGATGTAGCACAGTTTCTATTTTCTAATTTTCCCCATTTCCAGTATGATTCTGATTATTTTCTTTAAAATTCTATAACTTTAATCCAAAATTTTTTATAGAAAGAATCCACAGTTAAACTCCTAAAATAAATCCCTTAATAAAACTTCAAGGAATGTAATAGTCAAAATTCATAACTCCCATGCCAAGGAGAAAATATTACAGAATCTAGAATGAATCACTTTGAGTACCAAGAAATTGCAATTAATAACATGTGAGTCTTCAAGGTTAATAATAAGTAAGAGGAAACCATGGAATATAATATTAGGAAAAACAAAATAGATGAGCTTACAACAAAGAATAACCTACCCTGCAAAACTCTCTACATATTTATATGGAAAATAGGTAGATTTTCAAGAACTGTTAATTGAAAGAGAAGAGCTAAGTAGGAAGTTTGCTATACAAACATATGACTCCAGAGATATATAGAAAGGAAATAATGAGAGATGATTTCATAGAGTCCTGAGTAGTACAAACTGATCCAGAGTTAAATAAAGAAAATCAGAAGAATTTAAACAAATATACAATATAAAGAGCAATAACTTTGAAGCTACTGAATATGATTGAACAACCAAGTCTACATAAGAACCTGGAGATACTCCAGAACCTCTTTCCAGATAGAAGGAATGGAATCACTTTTGGATACAGCCACTGTGTGGATTTTGTTTCTGTTACAAGTCATGCTTAATTATTGTGTTTATAATTGGGGGGGGGGGGAAGGAGAGGGAGGTTAGTTGGAGGCAGTTAGTAATAATGATATCTTAGAAGGACCATGTTAATATGTTAAATTTTCAAAAGAATATAATTCAATAACAATTAAATAGTTCAACAATAATTAAAATAATAGTTTAATAATTGAAAAATGAATATAGAAGAAAAGTTTTGAAATAAAAGCATACTTAGGGCAAGTGGTGCAGAGTAGAGTTCATAGTTTATATAGAATCTTATTTTTTGTATGTTTTGTTTTTTAAATGGGAATGCTCTTTGTGGTTTTTAAACTCAGTAATATGAAAAATAGAAGAACATTTGTGATATTTATGATTGATTTGGAAAACTGGTGAATTTTAAAATATCTGGATTCCTTGAAAGTCATAATTTAAAAAAAAAAAGAACTATGCCCTATATTTCAAGAAATCAAAAATATCTCCAGGTCTATTTAGATCTATTAGACTCAGAGAGAAAAGCCAAGATAGAAAAAGTCCACCGATTACTTCATGAAAAGTATCCCAAAAGGCAAAGTCCTAAGCATATTATTGCCATAACCAAAACAAATCCCCTTTTTGTTCCAACTCAGATAAATATGTGGCAATGGAATTTCTTTCCCACCTCATTAATTCTTCTATTTCTGTGATATTTTGTAAAGAATCTTTCCAAAAAAGTTTTCTTTCTGCTTCTTTACCTTCTTTATTCCAATTCTAGTGCAAATATGAATAACATGGAAGCAGGTTTTGACCCAGTGTCATTGCTTGTTGACTCTGGTGGGGGGCAGGGAAGAGGGATGGGAAAAATCATGAATCATGTAACCATGGAAAAATATTCTAAAAAATAAATTAAAATTAGAAAAGAAAGAAAAAATGGGAAGAAAAGTAAAGGAAAAGAAATGAAAGTAATACAAAAAGAAAAGAAGAGATTAAAAGACAAAAATGCCCAAATTGAAAAAGAGGCACAGAAATCAAAGGAAGTAATGAGCAAATTAGAGACCAGAATTGATCTGCTGGAAATCATGAAAGTAGAATAGAACAAAGCAGAAAGGAAAATCAAAAGATTGCAGCTGAAATTCTGAATTTAAGGGCAAGTAGAAGCTAATGATCTCATGAGATAGCAAGAAATAATAAAGGAAAATCAAAAGAATGAAAAGATAGAAGGAAACATGAAATATCACATTGAAAAGACAACTGACCTGGAAAACAGTCCCAGGAGAGACAATTGGATTATTGGACTACCTGAAAGCCTGGAACAAAAAAGAAAAATTAGACATCATATTATAAGAAATTATCCAAGAAAACTGCCAGAATATTCTTAAACAAGAGGGCAAAATAGACATTGAAAGAATCCACAGATCACCCCTTACATTAAATACCCAGAAGACAACTTCCAGGAATATAATAATCAAATTCAAGAGCTTCCAGGCCAAGGAGAAAATACTGCAAGTGGCCAGAAAGAAAAAAATTCAAATATCAAGGAGCACCACTCAGGATTACACAGAATCTGGCAGCTTGCACACTAAAACACACAATATTCTGGAAGGCAAGAGATCTGGGTCTATAGGCAAGAATAACCTAACAATCAAAACTGACTATATACTTTCAACAGAAAGTATGAGCATTTAACAAAATAGAAGAATTCCAGGCATTCCTAAAGAAAAGACAAGAACTAAACGGAATCTGATATCCAAATACAAAATTCAGGAGAACAATAAAAAAGGTATACACAAAAGAGAAAAAAAATAAAGGGCTTCATTGTATTAAAGTCCCAATTTTGCAACATCTCTTCCAACATTTATTACTTTCCTTTGCTGTTATTTTATCCACTCTGCTTGGTGTGAGGTGGTACCTCAGAGTTGTTTTGATTTGCATTTCTCTAATTATAAGAGATTTAGAACACTTTTTTATGTGTTTATTGATAGTTTTGATTTCTTTATCTGAAAATTGACTATTAATGTCCCTTCCCCATTTATCAACTGGGGAATAAGTTGATTTTTTTGTACAATTGGTTTAGTTCCTTATATATTTGAGTAAGTAGACCTCTGTCAGAGTTTTTTGTTATAAAGATTTTTTCCCCAATTTGTTGCTTCCCTTTTAATTTTAGTGGCATTTCTTTTGTTTGTACAAACACTTTTTAATTTAATGTAACTACAATTATTTATTTTACATTTTGTAATTTTTTCTAACTCTTGCTTGGTTTTAAAATCTTTCCTTTCCCAAAGACCTGATACATATACTATTCTGTCTTTACCTAATTTATTTATAGTTTACTTTTTTATATTCATGTCATTCACCCATTCTGAATTTATCTTGGTGTAGGGTGTGAGATGTTGATCTAAACCTAATCTCTCCTATATTGTTTTTCAATTTTTTTCAAATAGTGGATTTTTGTCCAAAAAGCTGGGTTCTTTGGGTTTAGCATATACTGTCTTGCTGAGGTCCCTTACCCCAAGTCTATTCCACTGATCCTCCCTTCTATCTCTTAGCCAGTACCATATTGTTTTTAGGTTTTTGGTTTTTTTAAACCCTTGTACTTCGGTGTATTGTCTCATAAGTGGAAGATTGGTAAGGGTAGGCAATGGGGATCAAGTGACTTGCCCAGGGTCACACAGCTGGGAAGTGGCTGAGGCCGGGTTTGAACCTAGGACCTCCTGTCTCTAGGCCTGGCTCTCAATCCACTGAGCAACCCAGCTTCCCCTAGTACCATATTGTTTTGATGACCACTGCATTATAGTACAGTTTAAAATCAGGTACTGCTAGGACACCTTCCTTCACATTTTTTCCCAATATTTCCCTTGATTTTCTTCATCATGTGTTCTTCCAAATGAACTTTGTTATAGTTTTTTCTAATTCAGTAAAAATTTTCCTGGTATTTTCATAGGTATGGAAATAAATAAGCAAATTAATTTGGGTAGAATCATCATTTTTATTATGTTAGCTTGTCCTATGCATGAGAAATTAATAGTTTTCCAATTTTTTAGATCTATTGTTAATTGTGTGGAAAGTGTTCTGTAGTTGTGTTCATATAATTCCTGTGTGTGTTTTGGCAGATAGATTCCTAAGTATTTTAGGTGTGATTCTAGGGTGATTTTTAACTGGAATTTCTCCTTCTAACTCATTCTGCTGAGTTGTGTTGGAAATATATAGAAATGCTGATGATTTATGTGCATTTATTTTGTATCCT
>NW_025365048.1:0-4621 GCF_016433145.1 Gracilinanus agilis | reverse complement strand
ACAGGAATTATCGAACATAACTACAAAACACTTTCCAAAAAAGTGAAACTAAATCTAAACAATTGGAAAAACATTGAGTGCTCATGGGTAGGACGAGCTAACATAATAAAAATGACCATTCTACCCAAATTAATTTACTTATTTAGTGCCATATCTATCAAAATACCATAAAGCTTTTTTACCACATTAGAAAAAACTATAACAAAGTTTATTTTTTGTAAGTGCAAAACACTTTATAAATAATATATCATACTTTGCAAAGTCCTGGCCATTATCATTGTCCAGTATCCTTTGCATTAATACCCTTACTTATGTTGTGATTGCTTCCGTCCTAACCCAGGCCTTCATGATCTCTTTTCTGAAGCACTGCAGGAATCTTGAGATCAATCTATTCATCTGCCCCATGTCTCCAGTTACCAACAGAGCTAGCAGTTTAGGCATGGGTATCATCTGCATGAGATTTTAGTTGAAACTGTAGGAATGAATGAGATTGCTAAGGAAAAGAGAAAATTCCTCCTCTCTCTAATCTATGCTATAAAACACTAGCAGATTAATTTTTCTGGGGGGTGAGGGAGCCTTAGATCTACTAGCCACCCTTCTGCTTGGGAGCTGTTTATAACTTTAGATAAATGAAAAATTGAGATTCAGCATCTTTAGCCTGGCTTTCAAGATCTTCTAAAAGCTGTTCCCAGCTGATCTTTCAAGATTTGCAGGATGTTTTATGGAGGCAAAACATCCCCCAGAGAAAGAGCTCCCATGAATTCTTGTCAATATCTTTTTTTTTCCCTAAAAAAACCCTTACCTTCTGCCCTAATATTCCTAAGACAGAAGAGCAGTAAGACCTACGCAATTGGGGTAAAAGGATTATTTGCCCAGGGTCGCACAACTAGGAAGAGTCTGAGGCCAAATTTGAACCCAGGTCCTCTTAACTTCACACTTGGTACTCTATCCACTGAACCACCTAGCTGTCCTTCAATATCTTTTTTTCCTTCCATGTCCTCTGACTACTTGTGTCTACATATTCTGCTCTTTAAATTAGTGACTAGAAAGGCTGATAATGCCTATATCTATTATTAGTGACATGATGTTTTAAATTATAGAATGTTGAAAGTAGAAGCAGAAAGACCTGGGTTCAAATTCTATCTTTGAACCACGTGATCCTAGATAAGTGAGGGAACTTCCCTGACTTTCAGTTTCCTCATAAAATGCAGGTGTTGTATGCTATGACTGCCAAAGTCCCTTCCAGCTTTAAATTTATGATCTTATTATTTCCTTTTCTAGATTCCCTCCATTTCTGCTTGTCAAAACATATTCCTTGTTTAAGACTTACCATAAATGTGACTGTTGAGAAATCTTTCCTCACTCCTCCTTCCTTTAAGTTGGAAATGATCCCTTTCCCAGAAACCTGCATCATTTTGTACTTCATGAATCAAATTATCAATCTATATTTCTGTTTGCTCTCACTGCTAGAGTCCTAGAAAAAAATGCTCTCACTTCTCAAATTCTGGTTTATGCATTGCAACTTCCCTCTTCAAGCTTACCAGAGATCTCTTAACTACCAAATCTGATAGCATTTGCCCATTCTTCATCCTTTTTGACTACTCTTTAGCATTCGATGCCCTTTCCTCCTAGACAATCCCCTTCCCGAGTTTTTGTGACACCCCACTTGTTTAACCTTCATTCCTATCTTACCTCTTTAATCTCCTTAGGTATATCTCTATTAATCTTTTACTCTATGCATGGGGGTACCCCATGTCTATCTCCTTGGCCGTCTTCTTTCTATAAACTTTCTCAAAGACCTCACAGGCTTTCATGAATTCAACAACCATCTCTACAAATGATTCCCGATGAATATATCTGTTCCTAGTCTCCTTAATTCCATCGATGCATCTTCTACTGGATGCTTGTAGGTATTTCATATCCTGTGTGTCCAAATTAAGAATCATGTTTTCCCCCAAAGCACTCCCATTTTCCTAAATTCCATGTTTCTGTTGGGCACACTGCCAGTCTTCCAAACTCTCAGATTTACAACCTCAGAGTCATCCTTAGCTCTTCTGTATCTTTCACCACTCCTCCATCCCTCAAAGTTGCCAAGTCTTACTAATGATGATGATTATTACATCATTCAACAAATGTTCATAAAAGGAATGGCACACATGGCAGACAGTGTGCCAGGTGTAAGGAATATAAACACAAGAAAATCAAACTGTCCTTTCACCCTAAGAATTAGCCAGCTTGTATCTATTGAAGGAAAGCAGATGTAGGCATAAAATTAAGTATAAACCATATACAGAGTAGACAGTAATCACTGGGTGGGGATCAGAGCAACTAGAGAGGGTCAAAATAGATTTGGTTCCTATCGGGACAGGAACTTGTGCTGAGCCTTGAAGGAAGTTAAGGATTCCATGAGGCAAAGGTAAAGAGGGGATAGAGTTCGAGGAGCATGAATAGCAAATAGATGAGAGATGGAGTGGCATATATGGGGAGGACCAAGTAAGTCAGTTTGAGTAGAACATAGAATGCATGAAGGAAGGTAATATGCAATAAGATAGGAGAGGTAGGCTGGACCCAAATTGTAAAGGGCTTTCTAAGCCTAACAGAGGAGGAACATCAATTTGGTCACTATGTGGACAATGGATTGGAGAAAGGAGAGAGGGAGAACGGGGAAGCAAATTAGTAGACTTTTGCAAGGGAGAGCCTGGACCAAGGTGGTAATTATAGGAGTAAAGAAAAGGTTGAAAGAAAAGTAAAGTAAAAAGAAAAAAGGAAAGAAAAGAAAAAGAGTAAAGATGTGAGATATATTGTGAAGGAAGAATCAGTAAGTTTAGTAAATATTTGTTCAATTTAATTGGATTGAATTAAGAGAATAATAATAACTGAGAAGATAAGGAAAAGAACATCTTTATAGAGGAAGTGGTACAGGGCCCATGTCTTGAAGGATTTTAAGATATCTGAGAGATAGAGATGAGGGAGGAGTAGATTCCAGGCAGGTCAGACAGCTTGTACAAATGTATAGAAGTAGTAGGGGAATGTTGAGTGCAGGGTAAACCTAATAGTCCAAATTGGTAAGAGTTTAGAGGTTGTGAAGAAAAGAAATCTGAAATCAGATTCAGAAGCCAGATTGGAGCTAGACTGTGAAGAGCCTTAAATGCTAGCCCAAAGAGTTTGTAATTTATTCTTAAGGTGAAAGGGAGCTACAGAAGGTTTGTGAGCAAGGTAGTAATGATGTTTTAATAAGATTGTTTGGACAGCTGGGTGGAGGGTGGATTACTCAGGGAAGAGACTGAAATAATTAATTACAATGGAGTAGTGTATGAATTCATTCATGAAACCTCTTTTATGGTATTGCCAGCCAGTAATAACCTTCCTTTGAGTTCACATAGCAATTTGTTTTACACCTTTTTAATCCATTTATCATGTATTTTTATGTATTGCAGCTATAGGAGTAGAGAAAAGTAAAAATCCTGCCTTATTCCAGAGAGGCAGCTGTGGTCTCATGGATATGGCACTAGATTTGAAGATAAGGCTTATGTTCAAATCCTTCCTACGATGGACAAGTCACTTAACTTCTTTATGCTTCAGTTCCTACATCCGTAAAATGAATGAATCAAATTATATGAATTCTAAGGTCTCTTGCAACTCCAAATCTATGATCCAGTATTCCTAGAAACTGTAGCCTCATAGGAAGACAAAACAGAGCCTGACACATAGTAGGCCCTTAATAAATATTGATTTATTACTAAAACTTCAAATCTCCAGTTCCTAGAACAGATAATTCTCAGGGAAAACCAGAAGTGGTTTCAGAGTAATCCTCTGTGAATTACTACCCCTGAGATACACTTATTTCTCCTTCTCCCTGCTTTGAGTGGCTAAGCTACTTATGGTAAACATGATTAGCTTGTACCTTCTGTTAATAAATAGACAACTACTTTCTAACCTACAGATCAGAATTTTTTCCATTTATTCAAATATTTTACTCACTCACATCTCTTTCTTCCCTGCCCAACAATGTTGAGAAAGAAATGCATTTTCTTCCTCTCTCAATTTAATTCCCAATAGTTATAAACAAAAGCAACAAGTCTGGCCTTCTAAAAAGCTTGATAAGATCATTTGAGGAAATCATTTAGAGCTGAAATGGACCTTAGAGGCCACTTAGTCCATTTTACATTCGAGGAAACCGAGACCCAGTAAGTTTGAGACTTGCCAAGGGTTTGAAGGTAGTAAGTAGTAGAGTCAAAAGGAGGTCCTCTAACTCCAAATCTCCAACACTTCACCATAAATCAGTGACTGCTAACTAAATCTTCTTTTCCAAAAGTCAATAAAAGTAGTTAATTAGGGGGCAGCTGGGTAGCTCAGTGGATTGAGAACCAGGCCTAGAGAAGGGAGATCCTAGGTTCAAATCTGGCCTCAGACACTTCCTAGCTGTGTGACCCTGGGAAACTCACTTAACCCCCATTGCCTACCCTTACCACTCTTCTGCCTTGGAGCTGATACACAGTATTGATTCCAAGACAAAAGGTAAGGGTTTTTAAAAAAAGTAGTTAGCTACTTTCTCTCTCTTACTATTTTAAATAGCTCTTACTAAGCCGAGAGAGAGAGAGAGAGAGAGAGAGAGAGAGAG
>NW_025365047.1:0-4842 GCF_016433145.1 Gracilinanus agilis | reverse complement strand
GTTCCTCCCTTCCTCATTTCCTCCCTTCCTCCCTCTTTCCTTCCTTTCCTCCCTCCCTTTCTCCCTTCTTCCCTCCCTCCCTTTTTTCCTCCCTCCCTCCCCCTCCTTCCCTTCCTCTCTACCTCCCTCTCCCTTCCTCCCTCCCTCCTTCCCTTTCTTTTTTTCTTCTCTCCCTCGCTCTGTTCCTCCCTTCCTCATTTCCTCCCTTCCTCCCTCTTTCCTTCCTTTCCTCCCTCCCTTTCTCCCTTCTTCCCTCCCTCCCTCTTTTCTTTCCTCTTTTCTCCCTGTCTCCCTTAAATAAATCAATATTTGAAATATGGGGAGACTGCTCTATTTAGTGTCTTTAGCCTGAGAATGTAGGCCTCGGAGCAGTAGATGGAAGCAGAAAGGCAGAGAGCAAATGTTCTAACAAGCAGAGTGGTCCAAAAGTGGGTTAGGCTGCCCAGGAGGTCGTTGGTCCCACCATATTGGAGTGCTTCCATCAAAGGCCCAAAGTCTACTTCTTGGTGATTTTCCAGGGAGATCGTTTTGGGCCCCGTGTGGGTTGTTGACCACTTAGTAGACATCTACCGAGGCCCTGTACTGCAATGAGTTCTTGGGTCCCTTCCGGCTCTTAGGTCCTGCGAGTTCTGATCCCGTAAGCACCTTGCAGATGGTAGTCGACCCTAGTGCCATGGCTAAACCCGCCCTCCCCGTTCACCCCCACTTTTCAAAGGCAGGGGCAAGGTTCTCCATGAACTGAATAATTAAAAGGCTGCCAGTTGCATTAATTACATATTCAGCACTTGCCTCTTCCTTCCATTTCTCCTCTGGCATCTTTTCAGATAAGCCTAGAGCCTGGGGATGTGGCAAGCCAGCCTGGCTACAGGGGGTGAGCTCATTAGCGGTAGGTTTCTTGGGCAATAATGGGGGAGAGGAGTAAAATTGGCATTTAATTGACCGTAATTAAATTCCCTTCTGAAGGCACCCTCAGGATGAGGAGCAGGGCTTCCCTGTGCCAAGGCTGCTGTTCTTCCAGAAGAAGAGCATGTTTTTATTCTCTGGTTTCTTCAAACTCAAGAGGTTGGGCCTGGAAGTGTCTGGCCTTGAGCAAAGGGCCGATTTTAGAATGCAGCTTCCGGAAGCATCCTGAATTCTCTCTGGCTCTTCCTCCAAATTTCAGGAAAGAGCGTTAGCTGACCTTGTTTCTGGCTGACCCGTGGCTGCTAATCTTTTGATTGTACACCTCAGTGGGGAAAGAAAATAACAAAAATTAAGTCCACACCCCAAATACTTGTATTTCTTTATAAATCTTTTCCATATGCTTTGCGGTTCAATCATTTCAGTCACGTCCAGCTCTTTGTGACTCCATTTGGGGCTTTCTGGCAAAGACACTGGAGTAGTTGGCCATTTCCTTTTCCAGCTCATTTTACAGATGAGGAAATGGAGGCCAACAGAGTTTAGTGACTTGGCCAGGGTCACATAGCTGGTTTGCCATTTCCTTCTCCAGCTCAGTTTACAGAAGAGGAAACTGAGGCAAACAAGGTTAAATCACCTTCCCAGGATCACCTAGCGACTACGTGTCTGAGGCTGGGTTTGAACTTGTGTCCTCCTGGCTAGTTTTGCTTGCTGCTAGTGATCAGTGTCTTCCTTTCCTTGCACTGTCTGTGTGTGCACAGACAGGGCTGTTTGGCTGCTGCCGCCTCCCCTGTGGGAGCCAGAGACTGTGTGTTGGCCTTTCTCTGGGCCGGGGCCGCCGTGGTGCTTGGTCACTGCTGAGGGGCAGCCCTGAGCTGGCTCCGGGATGGGCTGATGCTTGACTTTGCCGGCTGCGTTTCCCCCGTGGAGCCTCTTTGGCCCTCGGCCCCCCTTGGACAGATCTGGGCCAAATTAGAGGGTCTTCGATCTGCTGCCGGCCCTAGATCTCCTCTCTTCCCTGTACCGATGAGGAGACTGAGGCCGAGAGGGGTCGGCGGCGGACTTGGGCAAGCTTACGCAGCCAGCACATGCCCGTGGCAGGACTCGAAAGCAGGCCGACAGCCTTCCACCACCCATGCCGCCTCTCAGAGGGGAAACATTCTTCCCGTTTCCCCAGGGCCCCACGAGGGTCCTGCCCACCGTCACGCGTGGAACAAGTGGCTGTGGAATGGGATCCAGTTCAGTAGAGAGAGGGAAGACTGAAACCGGTGGCCGTCTGGATCCTGTGGGAATTTCAGTGAAAGTGCCAGCGAGCTTCTCCGTGCGCACCCCGATACCGGGGCCTTTATTCTTCTTGTTATTTTGTTCTTTGCCGGCGGCGGCTTTGGGCCTCCCCTTCTCCCCTCCCCGCTTCGTCGTCTCCGCATCCTTTTGAAATGCATCTCTGGTCCTCGGTCAGGACAAGCTCAGGATATGAAATGTTCTTGGCACGAGCTCCCACGGAACACAGGAAGCGGCTCCCCAGGGTCTCTGTTTCGTCATGTCTCAGGAAGGCTCCCTCCTTTCCAGACGAGCAGCCGTCTGGAGGACCCTTTGTCTGCCGAGCTTACTCGTCGTGCCAGCGAGGCCAGCCCTGGGCAAGGAAGCGCCGCGTGCCTGCGGGAGAGGCTCGTCAGCCTGGGCCACGCTTACATCCGAGGGCCCCACACTGGGCGCCGGGAAGGAGCTTGGCTGGCAGAGATTAAGATCCAAGGCCCCGGGGCCTCAGGATCTGCTTGACCGCCCTCCCCTTTTACAGATGAGGAAACTGAGGCCCAGGAGTCGTAAAGTCTTGCTCAGCGGTACCAGGGGGCCCTATATTTAAAGTGGGCTTCTAGAGATCATTAGAGTTGGCCATTAAAAGATCTTTTGTTCCATGATAGATAGCTCATGATGAGAGAAAACTGATGAACTCTGGGTACCCATCCAAGCCTTTTTTAAAACTTTCTTTTTCTTACCTTTTTTCACAACGTGGAAACTGTTTTACGTGACTTCGTAGGTATAATGGGTATTCTGCTTCTTGCCTTCTCAAAGGCAGAGAATTGGAAACTGAAAATAAAAATCAAGTATCGAAAAAATAAGTAGGTTTCTACAAAGTCATTTTTTTTTTTAAAGCAAAATATTATATTGTGACGTTGATGTTTATTGTCTTGTCTGAGTCGAGATAGTTTCCCTGTTGGGCATTCTTAGTTCTCTATGAATCTTTAAGTCTTCAATTAACTATGCTCGTGGGTAAGCCAGCCCCAAGACATGGCTCCCCCTAACTTTCTTCAGGACATCGAGATTAGGGTGGGACACCCCGGTGGAGCTCAGCCTTAGGAGATGGCCGCATATATTCTTGCCTTAACATCATCAGCTGATGGCAACCTCCAGCAATGAGCAAATGGAAGTTGGCGGGGATCCAGAGGAGGAACAGACCCTTGTAGAACCCCGTCCCTGGTGGGCCAGGAAAGCTGCTGGCCCCCTTTGCTTCTCCCTGGCTTATGGCACCCTAGAGCAGGAACAGCTGCCCCGGCAGATTGGGAGGTGAAGCCAGACCAGGCCCGCCCATCACCTTCGCCAGCGAACCATGAGAGAGCGGGCTTCCCAGTGCCGCACCCATCGCTATGCCGGGGCCTCTCTGCCTTCTTTTCCTTCCTCTGCATCGCCTAGCACGGGCTGTTTAGCGGGAAAAATGCTCTCCGGCCTTCACTTCTCGTTTTCTTATGGCCACCCTCCTCCCCTGGCTCTCGGCCCCTCCCAGCTCCCCTCTGGGGATCCCGTCTCTTCGTCCTGGGTCCCACTTTGCCCCTGTTGTGATGAGGCCGATGCTGGGGGAAGGAGCCCGAGCGAGGACGCAGCCTCGTCGGGGAAGGAGGGCTGGCGTCCCGGCTGGGGAGCGGGGAACAAGGGGGTTCGGACTGCTTGTAGAGCGGGCCAGCGCGGGGGTGCGCTGCCGGCAGGGAGTCGGGTCTTCCGTCGGACGCAGGAGAGGCGAGGGACGACAGAGGAGGCCGTCTCAAGTGAGAGAGTTCCGTCCTGTTAGCCGGGGAGTTCGGGGCACGGCGGAAGCCCGGGCCTCGTCTGGAGGAGGGCACAGGCACAAGGAGGCGTAGGCGGATGCCGGGGTGAAGGGGCAGAGCAGGGGAGGGGAACGGGGAGCCGTCAAAGCTTCCTCGGGGCCCCGGGCCCTCCGTCTCGCTTTCTCATAATTTGAAAGCAGCCGGTGGGCATGTCTTGCTTCCCAGCCCTCCGTCTGTCCGGGCACTGCTGACTCAGAGCACGTATTTTGTGTCGTAGGTCTCCTGGCTGGACATCGGGGGACTGGAAGACATCAAGCTCAAACTGAAGCAAGCTGTGGAGTGGCCTTTGAAGCATCCTGAGGTCTTCGTCCGCATGGGCATCCGGCCGCCTACAGGGATCCTCCTGTACGGGCCTCCCGGCTGCTCCAAAACAATGATAGCCAAGGCCCTGGCCAGTGAGAGCGGCCTCAACTTCTTGGCAGTGAAGGTAGGTTGCTTTTTTATGGCTAACCTCTTCTCTCTTCCCCTTCCCAGGCCATCCTGCTGGAAGGAGCAGAGAGGGCTTTTGTGGGTGGGGAAGAGAGGGCATCAAGAAGGCAGAGGATAGGGAGAAGGAGGTCCGAGAAGGGAATGGAGAGGAGGAAAGAGAAGGAGTGAGAGAGAGAGAGAGAGACAGAGAGAGAGAGAGAGAGAGAGATCAGAAAAGGGAAGGAGAAAGGGAAGAGGGAAATCAGATAAGAGATGGAGAGAGGGAAGAGGGAGGTCAGAGAAAGAAAGGGAGAGAGGGAAGAGAGGGGCTGTGGGGAGAGGACGAGAGGATGAGAAGCAAAGACAGAGACAGAAGGAGAGAGAGAGAGAGAGACAGAGAGAGAGAGACAGAGAGAGAGAGAGAGACAGAGACAGA
>NW_025365046.1:0-3650 GCF_016433145.1 Gracilinanus agilis | reverse complement strand
ATATATATATATATATAATAGGTCACTTAAAATGCTTGAAGAATTATTATGGAAAATAACTTTAACTCTTTGGGTCTCAATTTTCTAAATAATAAGATGGGGAGATGATATTAAATTAACTCTAAGCTATCCTCAAATTCTAAAATATTGCTACTTGTGACAATTCTATATGGTTTTCAAGAACTCAAATTTCCTAACTCAATAAAAGAAAACTAAGCTTTCTAAATGACTGATCTGGTGAGTATTTATTGTGCCATATGGGATATGACTCAGCCCTATGGAAAATTTCATTCCAGGCAATGGCCTCAGAGTTGGTTAACAGAGCAGCAAAGTGAAATAAAATTATGAGCATAGACTAAAGAAAATCTAGGTCTAGTCTTGGCTTTATATAACTTTGGGGTAGTCAATTAACCACTCCAAGCTTCAGTTTTCTCAACTACAAAATCAAAATTATAACATTTGTGTTACCTACCTCATGGGACTATTGTTCTACATCAGTGAGACTATGGGTCAATAACAGTTTCTCTAGTCATGTGTGAACATTCTATAATCATAAAAACAAGAAAGGAGGAAGATCTATTAAGACAAATAAAGTATCTGGTGCATCTCACTGCCAAGGCATGAAAAACATATTGTTTATTTGGTTCATAAGCAAGACTGGACTTCCGAGTAAGTGGAACCACATGTGAGTATGACTGCAAGTAGATGTGAGTATTGGGGAACGAGTGGGGTTATAGGAGAATGAAGACGGATATGATTGTCTAACTTCAGAACACTTTCCTCTATTTTCTAATTCTTACTGGTGATCAGGCTCTCCAGTTATCTTCTATATGAGGCAACAGAGTATAGTACAAAATGCACTGATTTGGAATCTGGTTACCTTTGTGCAAATCCAGGGTCTTCTACTAATTTATCTGTTGAACTGATATTCCTCATCCATGAACAATGGTTAGTTTTTGGGTCAAAGCATCTGTGAATTGATGAGCAAAGCTAGAAAATGTCTACATGTATATATTACCTCCAGATTTCAAGGTTTTCTATATTCTTTTCCATCAAAGAAACTTCCTACTTTGTTTCACTCACCCAAGAAGAAAAAGAGATGTCTGTTAGAAAGCAATATTGGATTTTTATTTTCTTGTTTGTGTGTTTGTTTTCAGAGTGACTGGAATGGAGGAGTACCCTGTACTGTGGTTGCTACCAAGGGGGCTGAAGCAAAGACAGATTTAAGATCATTCCTGAAACACAATGATTCCCTATGATAAGGCCTGAGAAGAATAGGTGAAAGTGGAGAAAGAACAAATCAGAAAGGGTTTTTGATTGGAAAGACCAGTGTGGCATGAACCACAGCCGAGGTGATATCAAGTAAAACCAACTTCACGGTTTCCCTTCCTATCTTTTGCTTAAAGCACTTGCTAAGGAAAGTTCGTGGATTTTAAAACTTGCTATGTTATTTCCTTTTCTTCCTCCCCTGTCAAGCACCTGGAAAAGAGATTTTAAAAAGGGGGAGTAAATCCAAACTTCAACAAATTCTTTTCCTTGATTATTTGATAAACTTTATAAGTTTTATTCTAGGTTACTATCCTAATGAATATATATATATGTATATATAGTTCAGATTTTAGATTTATAATCATTATTTTACTAAATCAAAAGACTATGTAAATCTTTCAGTCCATGATGAAGAGATAGTGAATAGGAAGGAAGAAATCCTAAAACGGGATAGGGTGTCTAAGAGCAGCAAAAAGAGGGATCATTTTTGTAATTTTCTACATATTCTAGGGCAGTGGTATCAAATTAAAATAGAAATGAGGGCTGCTAAATGATACATATGGATCCCTGTAGGCCACAAGATTAGAAAGACATATTAACATTATCTGTATTTTATTTTATTTCTATTTAATTTGTTAAATATTTTCCATTTACATTTAAATCTGATATAGACCACATGTGAATAGACCATGAGTTTTATACTTCTGATCCAGGTTGTTATAAAAATAAATTAATAATTTAATATTCCTAGCTGGCTTGCCAAAAACTATTATAAAAATAAATAAATATAGGGACTCTTCTGAATGCTGCTTCTATGCTCCTAGGGAATATTGGTTTGATATAGTAGGGGATTTCAACTACCCAGATATATTTTGGAGCTCTTTTTTCTGCCAAAGGTGGAATAGCTAGCAACATTTTTATTTGGCCAAGTGATAACTTGATGAAGGAACCAAAAGGAGAATATTCTACTTTGGATCAGTTTCTCAACAAATAGGAAAATATAATTGATGGGATGGAAATTATGAGAACTTGGAATTGGGGGAATTATCCTTCTCTCCTATATATAGAGGCAAAGCTAAAGATGAAGAGAAATTCCAAACACAGTCTGGCATCCATCTTTAGTTATGATAAAGTTAATTTCAAAAGGTTTGAAGGAAAGAAAGACAGAAACTCATAGAATAAAATGGTAAAAAGAAAGTCAGCCAATGAGGGATCAGCTATGATGAGAATAAAATTTTGACTATACAAAGAAAACATTCAGTTAGGAAGAAAAACAGGACCTATCTGAAGATAATGATATGGAAATAGGTAACTCAACAATCAACTTGAAATATTAAAAAGAAATGTACAAAATATTGAAATAAGAAGAGATAAAAAGGCAATACTAGAAGGATTCATGGTCCTTTAATAGGAGTGTCAGAAATGTTCAAGATCAGACTAAAATCAGGCTGGCAAAGGAAGCTAAGAACAACAAAAATGGTATGTCATTTCATTTTGTTTTAGCTATATTAAGAGGAAAAAGAGCATCAAAAAAGAGAAGGGACTTGGGCTTAGAGTTAAATGAAACAGATCCTTGAAAACAGAGAAAAACAGAGCTGCACAATTCTTATGTTGCTGCTCTTTTCACTATTAAGAAGAATCCCATTTGCACTAGTATTGTAAGCCAAGCCTAATTCAATCCAGTCTCAGTTCAGAATCATGAGTGGAACAAACATAAAATATTATGACTATCCAACAGTTAATAAAAGAAAGTTTATTTAGACATAGAATAATAGGGCATTTATCAAGTATACATTATTATTTCAGTTCAGTACAGCATCCCTGCCTCTATTTTGGTCATGTTGTTGTATCAACAATAAGCACATGTCAAATCTGAGGAAGGAGTTCCTGATACCTTCTATACTGACTTTTGTATGTGAGCTCCCAGGAAGCTCTATCATTGTCCTAAACCTTAGTACTCTGAGTTAATCAAGGCTCAAGTTCAGTTATTCTAGAATTTTAGAGTAAAAATAGCCTACCCTCATGGCAAATTACATTAATGTGTGTTACTTCCATCAGTGATAATAGCAAAACAAAAATCACTAACAGGGAGTTGATACCCAATATAAATAAGAATATAGAATATGAGCAGCTAGTTTCTCTTGATGACTTGAAGTCACCTTATCATTATGAACCATATTCTCAAAAACTAAAGAAATAGAAACTGTGACTATTGATCCACTTTTAGGATTAACTGAAAAATCCTAGGAAAAGTTCCAAAAAATTGGAGAAAAAACCTCCTAGTTTATAGGAAAGAAAGAAAGAAGGAAACTAGGAAGGAAACTAGGAAGGAAGGAAGGAAGGAAGGAAAGAAGGAAGGAAGGAAGGAAGGAAGGAAGGAA
>NW_025365045.1:0-4963 GCF_016433145.1 Gracilinanus agilis | reverse complement strand
GCTGAACAAATTGTGGTATATGCGGGTGATGGAATACTATTGTGCTAAAAGGAATAATAAACTGGAGGAATTCCAAGGAAATTGGGGAGACCTCCAGGAAGTGATGCAGATCGAAAGGAGCAGAGCGAGGAGAACACTGTACACAGAGACCAATATACTGTGGTAAAATCGAATGTAATGGGCTCCTGTAACAGCAGCACTGCAATGACACAAGACAGCTCTAACGGATTTATGGTAAAGATGCTACCCACGTTCAGAGGAAGGACTGTAGGAGAGGAAACATAGAAGATAAATAATTGCTTGAATGCATGGGCTGAGGCGGACATGATTGGGGATGTGGACTCGAAACTACCACACCAATGCAACTAACAACAATTTGGAAATAGACCCTGAACAAGGACACATGTTGCAACCAGTGGAAATGTGCGTTGGCCATGGTTGGGGGAGAGCAGGGGGGGGGGGGTGAAGGGGAAAGTAGGGGCATAAAGTATGTAAACAGGTTAAAAATGAATAGTAATAAATGTTTAATAATTTGAAAAAAAGTCACTCTAGACAATATAAAATATTTGGGAATCTATTTGCTAAGACATACACAGGAATTATATGAACATAATTACAAAACACTTTCCACACAAATAAAACTAGATTAAACAATTGGAAAAGCATTAATTGCTCATGGGTAGGATGATCTAGTATGATAAAAATGACAATCCTACATAAATTAATTTACTTATTCAGTGTCATACCAATGAAACAACCAAAAACTATTTTATAGAAGTAGGAAGAATAATGACAAAATTCATCTGGAAGAACAATAGATCAAGAATATCAGGGGAATTAATGAAAAAAAAATGTGAAGAATGGTGGCTTAGCAGTACCAAATCTTAAGCTGTACTCTAAAGCAGTGAACATCAAAACAAACTGGTATTGGCTAAGAGATAGAAGGGTGGATCAATGGAATACACTAGGGGTAAATAACCTCAGCAAGAGAGTGATAAATAAATCCAAAGATCCCAGCTTTGGGGATAAGAACCCACTTTTTGACAAAAGCTGCAGGAAAATTGGAAAATAGTATGGCAAAAATAAGGTTTAGATCAATATCTCACACCCTATACCAAGATAAGTTCAAAATTAGTATATGATTTGAACATAAAAAGTGATATTATAAGTAATTTAGTTGAACATGGAATAGTATACCTGTCAGATCTATGGAGAAGGAAAGAATTTAAGACTAGGCTAAAAATAGAGAACATTACAAGATGCAAAATGGATAATTTTGATTATATTAAATTTAAGTTTTTTTACAAACAATATCAATGCAACCAAAATTAAAAGGAAAGCAACAAACTATGGAAAAATTATGACAAAATTCTCTGACAAAGGTCTAATTTCTCAAATATACAAAGAACTAAGTCAAATTTATAAGAAATCAAATAATTCCCCAATTGATAAATGGTCAAGGGATATGAATAGGCAGCTTTCATATGAAGTATTCAAATCTATAATCATATGAAAAAATGTTTGAAATCCCTCCTGATTAGAGAAATACAAATCAAAACAACTCTGAGGTACCACCTTATACCTAGCAGAGTAGTCAATATGACAGGAAAGGAAAATAAATGTTGGAAGGGATGTGGCAAAACTGGAACACTAATGCATTGCTGGTAGAGTTGTGAATTGATCCAACCATTCTGAAAATAAATTTGGAATTATGCCCAAATGGCTTTAAAAGAAAGATCCAGCAATACCATTACTGGGTATGTATTTGAAAGAGATTTTTTTAAATGGGAAAAGTTTTGTTTGTACAAAAATATTTATAGTTGCAGTTTTTTGGTGGCAAAAAATTGGAAAATAAGGGGATGTCCTTCAGTTAGGAAATGACTGAAAAAATTGTGGTATATGATGGTGATTGTGGTATAGGGAATGATGAACTACTTTGATTTCTATAAGAACTGGAAAGAACTACATGAACTGATGTGATTTGAAATAAGTAGAACCAGGAGAACATTATACCTAGTAACTGAAAAATTGCAGGATGATCTAATGTTATTGACTCTCCTACTAAATGCAATGATCCAGGACAACACTGAAGGATTTATGAGAAAGAATGCTATCCACATCTAGAGAAAGGACTGTGGGAGTAGAAATACAGAAGAAAAGATATGATGTATCACTTGTTTATGTGGGCATATGTTTTGGGGTTTGGGTTTTAAAAGATTACTCTGTTGCAAAAATGAATAATATGGAAATGGGATTTGAGTGATAATATATATATATATATAAAACCCAGTGAAATTGCTTGTCAACTCTGGGAGCAGGGAGGGAAGAGGGGAGAGAGACAACAAGAATCATGTAACCCTGGAAAAAATTAAAATAAATTAAAATAAATAATCAATTGTGTCCCCTAAAAAAACTATCCAGTTTGGTTAGCCAAACAACATTGATGATAGCCTGATTTCTAGTTTATTGCATGTCTTAAAATTTCTGGTACTCAATTTCTTCATCTGTAAGATGAAGTTAATAGTAAAGCTTTCCTTGTCTATTCTCTCAGGATTGTTGTAAAAATTAGATAACATATGCAAATGACTTGAAACCATAAAAAAAACTTGAAAATATTACATAAAATATATACATTTATAGATTATTATTAGTCAAAAAGAAGATGAGGAAATATACCTCCTATTTATTACTGAGATGGAGAATATGGGTAAGAAATCTAAACATTTAAAGAGAATGTTTCAGTTGTTTTTATTTTCTTTTCTTTTTCCCTTTGTTGCAAGGGAAGGCTCATTGTGATGGAGGGAAAGGGCATATCAGAAATAATTTTTAGGCAAATGAAAGTCATTAATTTGCCTTCAAAATAATAATAATGAGGAGGAAGAGGAGGATGGGTGATGATGAATACATAGTGAAATATTAATCTCAAAAAAAGATGGTGTTGATATTAGTGGGAGACTGAGGTAGATTGGGCTCCTCAGTAAACCTCAATAAAGAAAGCCTGAGAGCTTCCCTCACTTGACCAGTGCACTTGTAAATCTCCCAGACAGGTTTGTAAAAATAGGACAGGGATTTATTGTGGAAACAAGGTAATTTGAAGGGGAAGATTAAGGAATAGGGTTCCTTTATTCTAAGGGGTTCTCTCTAGCCTCTGTGACAATGAGATTAAATCTACCCTGCCCATCTTCAGATTTAATCACCAAAGGTGAAAACATCCCCACTTAACTCACAAGCTGGGTGTGCTAGAGTGAGTAACAAATCAGAATTTACTGACTGCCTCCTGGGCGGTCCTAAGAAAAGCATCTGTTGTGATTGGACACGCAAACTAAGAGGAAGGCACAGGAAGTGACACAAAAGAGGCCCCTTTAAAAAGAGATAGTTGAGTGAGCCAGGGTCTTCTTGTTCATTGCTGGGACCTGGGGGAGCTCTGGACCTGGGACCCTGAGACCTTGGTGAAACTGTTCTTAAATCTCTCTCTTAGAACTACACGTGGTGAGTGAAGCAGGCTGACTCCTTTAACCTCCCAGGAGGTACTAACTTCTGGGAGGCTCCCTTGATTGGGAGAATCCCTTGAGGCTAAAACCCTTGTTAATTGATTTTAGGCTCTGGCTAGGCTTCTGGGCCAGAGTAAAGTTCAGACTTGAATACAATCTCTTACTCTACCCTCTTCTCATCTCCCTACTTCCACTCTCTCCTATATTTTGTAAATAAATCAGTAAAATCATTTTGGGGATTGATAATTATTCAGTTCCCTGGCGACCTAACCTTTTAATATATTCAACCAAAAACCCCCTTCGCCCCCTTATACCTCCCACCACCTAAAAATCTCCTCGTGGAGATTGCTTCTTTTTCTTCCAAGCTCCCTACACTGTGACCTTCGGACTAAATCCCAATGGCTGTCTGGCTAACCTGACTCTCCTTAATCCTCCCAGATTACTTTTGCAGGATGAAACACGTCTTCTAGTCTACTCAGGGTGAACCCTTTATGTTAGAGTGCAACCCTAGCTGGGTCAGGTCTGGGTTGGCTTCTGGCCTTCCCAACACAGACAGTTTTATACAGGCTTGGAGGTCACAGATCTTCTGAGCAGTTGGGAACAGTTTCAGCATGCAGGTACACTGATGAAGTTAAAAGTAATGAAGGGTTTCTCCAGACAGGAACACCAGAGGTAAATATATTCATCTCCAGAGGATAGAAAGACAAACTTCCTCAGCCTCAGAGCAAGAGAGGAAGTTCCAGCTCCAGACAGTATGGAAGTCTAAGAGCCCCAGAGACCATTGGTGTTCACTCTTTATTTTCTCTCTGTGTTCCAGAATCCAGCATCATCGGTTCCTAGCATGTGGCTGGCTTTTGCAAAACCTCCTTCTCTTAGTTACTGTAATCCATTTCTCTTCTTCCCATCTAGTAATAGAAAGAAAAGAATGAAAAGGAGGTCAAATTAATAGAACATTTTCTCTTAAATATTCCTGCCAGATAGGTAATATAAAATCCAACACTTTTACAGATAAGAAAATCGTGGCTCAGTAAATTATAGTAATGGCACCTGCCTCTAATTCTAAATAATGAGGTTTTTTATGAAGAACCTACTATGTGCCAGGAACTATGGTGAGTATTTTAAAGATATTACTTCATTTGAGACCTCTGAGGAGGGATAAACTAGTTTCATATGAGAAACAGAACAGATCAAATTCTCATGTAGATTAAGCCTGTGAGTAGTCCTGAATTTTTAGCTTGGAGAGATGGAGAAAAGGAAGAAAGGAAGGAAAAAGAAAGGAAAGGAAAGGAAAGAAAGGAAGTGAGAGAAGGAAAGAAAAGAAGGAAGAATATAAAAAAAGAAAAAAGGAAGGAGGGGAGGAGGGGAGGAAGAAAGAAAGAAAGAAAGAAAGAAAGAAAGAAAGAAAGAAAGAAAGAAAGAAAGAAAGAAAGAAAGAAAGAAAGAAAGAGAGAGAGAGAGAGAGAGAGAGAGAG
>NW_025365044.1:0-7515 GCF_016433145.1 Gracilinanus agilis | reverse complement strand
CCCATCTCTCTCTCCCCCTCTCTCTTTCTCTTTCTCTTTCTCTCCCTCTCTCTCTTCCCCCTCTCCCTCTCCCTCCTCCTCCTCTCTCTCCCCACCCCCTTCCCCACCTCCCCACTACCTGAGAAAGACACAACAATGGTGATGCCAGGCAACTTGCAAAGTGCTGGGGTTACAAAAGACAATCCCTGCCTTCAAGGATCTCACAATTTAATGGGGGAGAAAACTGCCCCAGTCCGTGATGGATGTATGGGGCCAGGAGAAAACAAGTTTTTGTCATTCATTTGTTTCATTTGTGTTCAACTCTTTGTGAACCCCATTTGGGGTTTTCTTGGCAGACACTAGAGTAGTCTGCTATTTCCTTCTCTAGCTCTTTTTATAGATGAGGAAACTGAGGCAAACAAGGTTCAGTGATTTACCCCAGATCACACAGCTAATAAGTATCTGAGTCTGGATTTGAACTCAGTTAGATAAGTCTTCCAGATTCCAAGTCCAGTACGCCCTACCCTGGCATCAATGGTGGGTGCTTAATAAATGCTTATTGACTCTCTCTGACCAAGGATATGGATTTTTCAGAACTCAAGTTTAGGAAAACAATCTGTAGCCAAAGAAGATTTTTCTCAGAGACATGGTATTCCTGCATTTTTAGAGTGAATAGTGTAATGGGGATGGAATTGGAGCAAGGAGTTAACTCATCTGAGATCACAGAGATCTATCAATCAATAAACATTTATTAAGTGCCTACTATGTACCGAGCATCTAGGTGTCGCAATGGAAAGGTTGCCCAGCCTGGAATCAGGAGGACCTGAGTTCAAATCCAGCCTGTCACTTCCTAGCTGTGTGACCCTGGGCAAATCACTTCACCCTGTTTGCTTCAGTTTCCTCGGCTGTCAAAGATACTCTATCTAGCCAAGAAAACCCAAAATGGGGTCCACAAAGAACTGATTGAACATGACTGAGAAATGACTGAATAATAGCATATGCCCAGCATTGTGCTAAGGTCTGGGATCCATAAATAATAAACAGCTAAGCTGGCATTTAAACTGAAGTTTTCCGACTCCCTTTTCCAGTCCTGTTTGTGCTCCAGACCACATTGCCTCGTTTGGCAGGTACAGAAAAGGAGAATCAGAAAAGTGTAGCGACCTGGCCAGGGTCACTCAGATGGCACCAAGGTGACCGCTGTCTTTGAATAATGAAAGGGCAGCTCACGGAAGTATTAACTTTGTTCTGCTTGACCCCAGAGGACAGGACTGGGTCTGCCAAGTGGAGGGTGCCCAGGCTTAAGGTAAGGCTGGATTTCTTCATTTCTTCACCCGAAGACTTTCTCTGTTCTCCCTCACTTTAAGCAAAACCAGGAGGAGCACTTCATGGAGCTGCTGGAAAAAGGAATCTTAGTCATGGTTGGCCAATGTGGCCTCTGAGGGCCCTTCTAAATCCAAGATTCTGCGACAACGTCCAAGCCACAAGGAAGGGTATCCGAGGACCCAGGAACGCCCCACGCTGCCTCCCACCAGCCAAGTCTTCTTGTTCATTCCCAAGTTCCTTTCCCCACCTTTCCTATTAGCATCTCCTGATCACCCTTTGTTGTTTCTGCTAAACCACACTCAGGTGCCACCTCTGTTGGTGTTTGCATTGTAAAGCTTTCCTCTGGAATTGTGGGATGAAGGACTTTCCTTTATTAATGGGAATTCCAGCACTGTGGTGAGCAGGTGGAAAGATGCTTTTTATTTTCTTTTTCTATTTTTTTTTTGATGGAGGCTCTGATAATGCTGTTAAGACCCAAATGGTCCAACGGATTGAAGCCCTTTTAGAGCAAGACTTCTTCACTTTCCTTAGTGTCAGGGTCCTCTTTGGCGGTCTGGTGAAGCCTAGGGACCCAGTCCCAAGATGTTTCTGACATTCCTAATTTTTAAAAATGCTAGATTTCAGTTAAAAGTTAATTTTTAAAAAAAGACTTAGTTTTCTTTCCTATTCAAGTTTGTGGAACCCCTAAAATCTAGCTGCTGATCCCTTGGTGTGTGTGTGGGGTGTGGGGAGGGGGTCTATGAAGCTAAAGATAAAAAAATCTGTGATTTAGAGCAACTGGGAATGGGTAGCTAGGTGACTCAGTGGCTTGAGAGGGGAGGTCCTAGGTTCTAATCTGGCCTCCAACACTTCCTAGCTGGGTGACCCTGGACAAGTCACTTAACCTCCACTGCCTAACCCTTACAGCTCTTCTGCCCTGGAACCAATACATGGTACTGATTCTAAGGTGGAAGGTAAGGGTTGTTTGTTTAGTTGTTTTTTAATAGTTTTTTTGTAGAATATTTTTTCATGGTTACATGATTTATGATTCCCCACCCCCACCCCCTCCCAGGTTTGAAAAAAACAACAACAGAGTAATTGGGGTATGGATTAGAAAGGGTAGATTCTTCCCACTACTGATTTCCTGGAATTTTTTTTTCTTCCCCCATTTCTTGGTATGTTTGAGCTGGGCCTGGCCTTGCCAGGGGCAGGGGAACCTATACCCCTTATTATCAGATTATTCTAAAACTCAGCCCTATCTCTCTCCTCAGATTTGATTTTGTCTGCTTAAGCATAGTTCCATTTCAGGCTACCTACGCAACCTCCTCTCCCATTATGGAGGGTGACGGAGTCCTATATATCTACCTGGTCACCAGCCTGATAATCTTGCCATTTCTCTGGTGGCTCACTGTCACTTCTTCATCCCCTTTTTGGGTTGCCTCATTAGCCTCAGGTGCACTAGTCAGCGATTCCAATTTTGGACTGTACCTGTCTCAGGACAACTAGTGTTGTCTCCACTTCCTAATAAGTCAAGGATTCTAGGTAGTCTCTTTTTTGGGGGGTGGGGAGGGGGTGGCATAGAATAAAGCAAGAAAGAGTCAGGCTTCACCCTACCAGTGAACTTTCTTAGGCTGGGATTTTCTTGGAAGATTTACACAACTCTCAAGAGGGTACCACCATGCAACTCTCTCTTCATCTAGATTTGGATCTGGATCAGCTCCATATGGGCCATCATCTGGCACCAACTGTCTGCCTATAATCCACGGGTGGGTTTTCTCTGGATATCAAGATTTTTTCACAGGACTATATCCCCTGCTGAGTTCTTAAAATCAGATTTTTCTATTATATTCTTATTTCTTTCCCTCTGAGCTCTTCTAAGCTGGAGTTGTGATTAGATGTTAGGTCTTCTTCAACTTAATTCTCTGTCAAACCATGTACCAGTCATGTGTCTCCACATCTCCAGGACTTCAAAGTACAGATCAGCAGGTAACTTTGTCTCTAGTCTATCATCCAGGCATGGGATAAAGCCTGGGACATTAACCCTTCTTGTCTAATTATTACAATGGCCTTCTAATCAATCTCCTGCCTCAAGTCTTTCTCCTCACTTCAGCATCCTATATGCTGCCATCAAAATTATTTTCCTTACGTATAGATCCGATCGTATAGTTTCCTTGCTCAACCAATTCCAGTGGCTTCCCACTGCCTCTAACAAGATGTAAACTCCTTGGTATAGCTTTGAAAATTCTACCCAACTTGGTGCTTGGAGCTTCCAGATTAGCAATTCCACTTGCAAGTGGATTAAAACTGTCCCAATAACCAACAGTAATAGCAGAGGGCAAGGTACGGATTCCTTGCTCCTCCAAGTTATGGCGTTAGTCCCTTGTGGATGTTCCTGCTAGCACCTAGAGCCACTTCTGTTATCCTCTTCTGTCCTCTAGAAGCACAGTACCCAGGATTCTCTCACCAAAGAAAGCTGGAACCCTGAAATTTCAAACTTGGAGTAAAGACATGAGGCAAATCCTGAGCCTGAGAGAGATAGCCCTCTTCTTCTTTGATTAGAGGTCTGAATTCCAGGATCATGTTGCCTAGAAAATCCCCCTCCTTTCACACAAAATCTAGATTCTTGAGTTAGAAGATGCTAGAGAAACAATCCTTAGACCCCTTTGAACAATCTACTACTGCTCTGGCTTCTTGAACCTGGAAAGTCTGCTCTCAAATTTCTGGATTTGGGCCTGTGTTGAAAAAAAGGGGGAAAGGAGAAGAAAATTCAAGCAGAATTCCCCCTCTTAGGGGCAGCTAAGTGGCACAATGGCTAGAGCACTGGGCTTAGAAGCAGGCAAACTCATCTTCATGAGTTCAAATCCAACATGCTACACTAACCGTGTGACCCTTAGCAAGTCATATAGCGCTCTTTGTCTCCGTTTCTTCATCTGTGAAATGAGCTGCAGAAAAGGAAATGTTAAACCACTCTAGTTTCTTTGCCAAGAAAACCCCAAACAGGGTTAAAAAAGAGTCAGACACAACTGAAACAACTCAGCATCAACAACAGCAGCCCTTCTCTTGTGCCACATGGATGAGAAGAGTATAGCTCTGCCATATGTCTCTCCAGGGCCTCTTGATGTTCTATTATTACTACTCAAGCTTCTGCTGTCTATTTGGACTATTTAGTACACTCACAACCTGACATGTTCAGAAAGAGAAAAAAGGCAAAAAAAAAAAAAAAGCAGCCAAGAATTTGAGATCCAAGAATTCTCCTCTCAAGTCATGCAACTCACCATATGACTTTTCCCAAAGCTGCCATTAATGGCTCCCAGGGGAGTGGGACAAGGGGTATTCATACACTGTTATGAGGATCTCTGCAGAGGTCAGGAAAAAGGGAGGAAGAGACACCAAACGGTGCCTGTGTGCTCTCCTTTATAGTCTAGGGCAAAGGTCTTGCCCTTCCCTAAGTAATTCATTCCACATTCCACAACTGTGATGGCGAGCCAGTTTGTTCTGTGGGCACCCCATCAATGAAAACCATAATCTAGGAAGCCCCAAAGGATAGTTCCAATATAAGCAGTTCATTTTGGGGTCAGATCCAGTCACCAAGATTCAATCAGGAGATGCCTTTAGTCATCTCAGCAAGGTGACCATCGTACATGTCCCCACCTTCCATAAGAAGACATTTTCCAAAAGCCCCATACAAAGCCTCCTTACTTATGAGCTCATCAAGGCAACACCTTGATCTTGATCTTGATCAACCCCTACTCTTGGTTTTTAAACTCATCTTGATTGGGTAAAACTAAGTAAGATTTTTTGGTAGTAAGTAAGACTACCATCTTGATTGGGTAAAACACTTTCAGCATTATCTCCAGGGTTTTCTGTTGGCCTAAGTATCCAATATATTCATGGAATTTTTTTATAATCCAGAATCAATAGTCTTGAGAATTCCCTTGCCATGTTCCCCAATTATGCTTTTTCTTTTAAAAACAACAACAACAACAACAATTCTTACCCTACATCTTAGAATCAATACTGTGTATTGGTTCCCAGGCAGAAGGAGGGGTAAGGGATAAACAATGAGAATTAAGTGACTTACCCAGGGTCATATAGCTAGGTAGCATCTGAAACCAAATTTGAACCCAGGACCTCCCACCAACTATTCTCAGGAATGACTTCCTGAAGAGGAAAGTGATAAGGCTAGTCAAAGTCTTCTGGAAAATGAACTACACCTAGAAGCCCTTTTGCTTAGCTCTCAGTCTTCTCTGATCTCCCCATGAGGGTTTTTAAGCTTCTTTCCATCTCTAGGTCAAAATGGGGAGGTTAGTAATGAATTTCCAAGTCTCTCTCCTAGCTTTCTCTGTGAATTTGAGACTCCCCACAGCTTTAGACAGTTCACAGTACAGCAATAATAGCATCTTTCTTTTTGCATATTTTGTTCTATGTTTTACATGCCCTCAAAGACTTTAAAATGGCGCATCAAATCCTTTCGGTAGGCTCATTGCAGCAATGTGTGTGGGATCCAACAACACTAGCACTTCCTAAAGAAAGCCCTAGTCCCACCCCTGAGCACCAGTTCTCCAATACCTCAGTAGTTATGGTGTCTTTTCATCCCAGGACACAAGTATCCAATGGTACTTTAACACCACTTCAGTACAGTACTCTTCAGCACATCCAGCACATGTAACAAGGGACTGAGATTGGCCAGTAAGAATCTAGTCCTTATGAGGATGTACAGCAGGAATAAGAATCCAACCTGCCTGGATTGTCAGCAAGGGTTCATGGAATCAGTTGCTTTCAAAACTAGCAGCCTACACCCATTTTTTTTCTTTCAAATTACCATAGTGTAAGTTCCAAATGTTAATGCAACCCCAATTTTTTTTTCAACTCTTATCTTCTGTGTCAGAACCATTACTATGTATTGGTTCCACAGAAGAGCTATAAGGGCTAGGCAATAGGGATTAGGTGACTTGCCCAGGGTCAGACAGCTAGGAAGTATCTGGGTCTAGACTTGAATTCAGAACCTCCTGTTTCTAGGCCTGGCTATCAATCCACTGAACCACCTAGCTTCCCTCTTGTATCCAGTCTTTTAAAAATGACAATAAAGAATCAGTGGATCCTGCAATTCTAGAAAAGTGAGTCTTGGGCTGATCTAAGACACTGTAAGCATCCTTAAATGATCAATCAAAAATTCATAACTAATATATAAAGATCCTAGACAATGTCACCAATTTGCCAGCCAGTACCAGGCTGTTGTGGACTCCAGTTCATGTTTTGAAGTGGCATTTTCTGGTACGTTTACCAAATACCACCTGAGCTCCCAGTCCAATAAAAAACTAGGGATTCTAAAAACTCAATTGTAGATAATCAGTAATTATTGTGCTTACAGAACCCTAAGCAATCAACAGAGTAGAAAGGGCAAGAAGCATTTAATTATAAGAGAAAAGGGATTTTTAAAAAGTAACATTAGAAACAGCAACCATTCTCTAAACAGTGTAATCTGAAGACATTCCTCCTCCCCACACCCTCTCCCAGCATGCTGCCTGACAACTGGGAAAAAATATATAGCATCTTGGCAACCTCGAGCACCTGCTGCTCTTAGCTTTTAGCCTGCCACTCTTCATAGTATCTATACACCACTAGTGGACCCTAAATGTTTTTTGAGGCTTAACTAGCTCACCACCTCATAACTCAGTCAATGGCCTTCTTGTCTGATCTTTCTTTAACTCCGGTTCTAGTCAATTCTACTTCCTACTCCTTCAGTCTATTTACTGGGACAACAAACATTTCCTTACTGGTGGTGCATCATTCCATGGGAATTTCAAGTCTTGGTCTTTGATCTTTGGGACCTGGGAGTCACAGTAAAGTGTTCCCTGATGAGATGATGGTATACTTTGTTTTGTGGTCCACTAGGCAATGGGAGCTCCTTCTCATCTGATCCCTCTTACACAAGTAACTGCCAAAGGAAGGCAAAATCATAAACTCAGAGAATTTCAGCATTAGAAAAGACCTCAAAGGAAAGAATGGTATCCATATCCAGAGAAAGAACTATGGGAGCAGAAACACAAAAGAAAAACAATTGCTTGATCACATGGGTCGATAGGGATATGATTGGGAATGTAGACTCTAAGTGATCACCCTAATGCAAATATCAATAATATGGAAATAGGTCTCGATCAATGACACATGTAAAACCCAGTGGAACCGTGCATTGGCTATGGGAGGGGGATGGAAGGAAGGAAGGGAAAGAAC
>NW_025365043.1:0-4344 GCF_016433145.1 Gracilinanus agilis | reverse complement strand
AGTCCAGAGGCACCCCCGGGCCCGAGCGGGAGCTCCCCCCCCGTACCCCAAGCCTCGGCACAGCCGGGCACGGAGAGCCAGTACGTGCGGATCGCCACGTCGCCCCTCAGCCAGTACCTGGTCAACCAGAACCTGCTGCTGGCCGTGCTGCTGGTGGGCACCATCTTCTTCCTGAGCGTCCTGGTGCTGCTGGCCATGCAGGCCTACGAGAGCTACAAGAAGAAGGACTACACGCAGGTGGACTATCTCATCAACGGCATGTACGCCGACTCGGAGATGTGACTCGCATCCAGAACCCTCCGGCTCGCTTTCTGAGACCAAACCAAGGGCTTCCCCACGGCTCGGCTCGGGTGCAGCTCCGGAGAGCTCCTGACGGCCGGCCGCGGCTGCGCTTCACTGGAGTCGCCGCTTCCTTTACGTCCCCTTTAAAATCATGTTGACCAGGGCCGGGCCGGCCGTCCTTGTCCCAGACCAGGCGGTGCTTCCTCCCGTCGCCTCGGGGGTTCTGGTGGACTCTTTGTGAGCTTAATTCTATTTATGTAACACGTGTGCCGCCGCGGACGGCCGACCCTTTTGGAGATGTATAACGAGTAATAATATGTTTATTTTTGTAAACGCTCATTTAATAAAACACGAGGGCCCGAGAGGCTGCCCCTTCCTCGCCGCTGGCCCTTCCCCTCCTTTGTGGGCGAGCTTGGCCCGCGGGTCGCCCTCCCTGCCGGTCACTCGCCTGCCACCCTGGCTCGAGGGGGGGCCTGGCCAGCCGAGCTCAGGAGCCTTCCTGCCTCCAGAGTGACATCGTCGCCCCCAGGCCGGGCCTCCAACTCTGCGGGCCACCAAGGCCAGAGGCAGAGCGCGGACTCCCGCCGCAGAGCGGGCTGTCCCACGGCTGTCCCACGGCTGTCCCGGGCATCTCGGTGGGCCCCTGCTGGGCGCTTCCTGCTCTCTCTGCACCCTGAGTGGCCGCCAGTCCTTCCTAGCTCGCTCGCTCGTCCGGGCTTCCTCCTCTAGTCTCCTCCCTCGAGGTGGCTCCTCCTGCCCCTCCAGGGACCCAGGCACGCTCTCGGGGCTCTTTAAGGCCGAAGGCCGGTCCGACCACGGAGCCCCGCCGCAGGAGCCCATGTCGGGGAAGCGGCGCCAGCGAGGCTCACTCCATGCAGGGTCGCCCCAGATCTTTTATTTGCAAACAAACCTAAACTAAAAGCCCCCCTGATCTGCCCAGCACAAATTGGCCGGGGCAGCAACCCCACAGCAGCCTGCTTCAGGGATGACCCCTAGGGGAGAAGAAGCAAAACTGACCCTTCCGCCCCCCCCCCCCATCCCTCCAGCCTTCCTATCCGGCCAGTGGCGGGTCCCTGCACCCTCGGCGTCCGAAGGGAGACATGGAGCCTCCTCCTCCGGGCCAGGCCTGGTTTTGCCTCCAGGGCACATGAGCACAGGGCATCCTTTGAACTTAAAATGGTCGTCCTAGTGCTGTGCACTCGGTGCTTTAGTCATTTCTAGCTGCGTCCGGCCCTTCCCGACCCCAGTGGAGGGTTTCTCGGCACAGGCGCTGGAGGGCATCTCCTTCTCCAGGTCATTTGACAGATGAGGAAATGGAGGCCAACAGGGAGAAGGGACGGCACTGGCCCGGGTTTCAGAAAGACTTGACTTTAAACCCCAACCCAGACATTTCCTTTCCTGGTGCCTCCGTTCCTTCCTCTGTTAAAGGACCTCCAAGGTCCCACGAGGCTCTCCGTAGGCTGGATCGTGGCCAGCCTCAGCCGGCTCTCCGGGAGTCTCAAACGTGACCCCTGCCGACTTCTGTCCGATGACCTCCGGAAGCTCCCCTTGCTTCCTCGATGCGCCTCGGGCCAGCCTCACAGTCTCTCCAGCTCCTGCCCCCCGTATTCATCATCCTGCCGACTTCTCAGACATTCCAGCTTCCAGTTCCGCCATCATCTCCTTTCCCCACCCCATCTCTGCTACACAGACTGGGATGTTCCTCCTCTTGATCTTGCCTCTGTCCCCCCATTATTTACAATTCTGGAATTCCCTCCTCTGAGCCCAACACAGAACCTGCTCCTCTGCTCACCCCTTGACCTCTCAGTGCTCCCCAAGGCCATGCACCAGCCTTCCCTCCTTGACACTCTGAATCAGTTCAGTTCCACGCTGCCCACTCCAGATGCTCCCCACTTTGTCCTCAGAGATTTGGCCCCGGCCAGCCTCTGCCTTGGATGACTCCTGCCATCCCCTGCCCTCATTCCTACTCATGCATTGCTGAATTAGAGTGGAGAAATTGGTGAAAACTCTACCTGGGTCCACTGCAAATTTCTGTCCCATAATCTCATTTGGGTCTTCATTGTGGCCAAGAAACCTTTGTGCTTCTCCCTGACGGACTCGCTTTCCCACTCGCCACGAGGGAGAGCCTTCCATCCCCCCTTGAACCTTCCATGGATCTCATTCTTGCACCACCTCAGCTAAAAATCTTTGCCTCATATTTCACTAAAGGAAAAAAGTAAAAAGTCGAAGCCATTCACAAGGAGCCGCCCTCCTCGTCTCCCATCAGTCAGATGCCTCCTGCCCCTTCCATCTCCTTTTCCCCACCCGCCTCCCATGAAGAGGTGGCTCTTCTTTCAAAGTCAACCCCTCCAAAAAGCCCAGCAGATCCCAGCAGATCGGCCCCTCTCCATCGCTTCTCGGTCTCTCTCTCTACTGACTGTTTCTCTCCTGCCTCCAAACATGCCCGTGTCTTCTGAATTCTCAGACAACCTTCGCTCATCCATCCATCCATCCATCCATCCATCCATCCATCCATCCCAGCTACCAATGACCCCTTTTTTCTGTTTTATTTTATTTTACTTTAATTTTTTCAACTATATGTAGGAACAATTTTTGACAATTATTTTCTGATATTTGGGGATTCAGATTTTCTCCCTCCCGCCCCCCCGGTGGTGAATAGCCCGATATAGTTATGTCTATACTTCCCTGTATTTCGTATTTCCATATTGTTCATGTCACAATAGAGGTCACATATCACACATACAATAGAAATCTCACGAAGGAAATACGATGGAAGATGGCCTGCTTTGTTCTGCCGCAGACCCCGACGGGTCCTTCTTTGGCTGTAGAGAACATCTTCATGACGGGTCCCTTGTGGTGATCTTGGGAGTCTTGCTTTGCTGATTATGGTTTAGTCCTTTGCAGTGGATCATCCTAATATTTCTGTTACTTTATACAAGGTTCTCCTGGTTCTGCTCACCTCGTTCTGCATCAGTTCACAGAAGTCTTTGCAGGTTTTTCTGAACTCCTCCTGTTCACCATTCCTTATGGTATAATAGTATTCCATTCTACCTTATACTACGACTTGTTCATCTATTCCCCCAAGTAATGGCTACCCCCTCGGTTTCCAATTCTTTGCCACTACAAAAAAAGAGCTGCTAAATGTCTTTTGGCTTGTTATTACATGCAATTGGTAAAAAAAAAAAATTAAGTCTAATAAATATCGTTTGGTACAGGCAGTTCCTTTTCCCTTATCTCTGTTTTCTTTGGGATATAAACCCATTAGTGGTATTAGTGGTAGTTGACCATTAGGGTCAAAGGGTGTGCACAGTTTTGTGCCCTTTGAGCCTGGTTCCATATTACTTTCCAAAAATGCTTGTGTCCATTCTCAGTTCCACCAATAGTGTATCAGCCTCCCAATTTCCCCACATCTCCTCCAACATTTGTCATTTTCCTTTCTGGTCATGTTAGTCAATTTGGTAGGTTTGAGGTGGTATCTCAGAATTGTTTTCATTTGCATTTCTCTAATCAGTAGTGATTGGGAGTATTTTTTCGTATGACTATGAATAGTTTTTGATTTCTTACTCTGAGAACTGCCGGTTCACATCCTTTGATCATTTTTTGATTGGGAAATATTTGGTATTATGATAAATTTGACTCACTTCTCTACATATTTGAGAGATGAGTTGTCAGGAATACTTGCTATAAGATTTTCTCCCAAAATTTGTTGTTTCTCTTCTACTCCTGGTTGCATTGCTTTTATTTGTACAAAAAATTTAAAAATGTACTGTAGTCCAAATGATCATTTTCATTTTTTATAATGCTCTCTATGTCTTATTTGATTCCCCTATCCATAAATCTGACGGGTAAACTTTTCCATGTTCTCCTAATTTATTTACGATGTCACCCTTTAGTTTTAGATCAAATATCTCTTTTGACTTCATTCTGGTATATGGTATGAGATGTTGGCCCTATGCCTAATCTTTGCCATTCTGCTTTCCAATTTTCCCAGCAGTTTTTGTCAAATAAGGAGTTCTTTCTTTCTTTCTTTCTCTCTTTCTCTCTCTCTTTCTCTCTCTCTTT
>NW_025365042.1:0-1591 GCF_016433145.1 Gracilinanus agilis | reverse complement strand
TTAACTCCTTGTATATTAGAGTAATTAGACCTCTGTCAGAGTTTTTTCTTATAAAGATTTTTTCCCAATTTGTTGTTTCCTTTCAGATTTTGACTGCATTGTTTTTGTTTATACAAAAGCTTTTTAGTTTAATATAATCAAAACCATTTAATTTACATTTTGTAATTTTCTCTAAGTCTTGCTTGGTTTTAAAATCTTTCCTTGCCCAGAGATCTGACAGGTATACTATTCTGTGTTCACTTAACTTATTTATAGATTCCCTCTTTACATTCAAGTCATTCACCCATTCTGAATTTATCTTGGTATAGGGTGTGAGATGTTGATCTAAACCTAATCTCTCCCATATTGTTTTCCAAATTTCCCAGCAGTTTTTGCCAAATAGTGGATTCATTTCCCCAAAGTTGGGCTCTTTGTGTTTGTCATACACTGTCTTGCTGATGTCATTTACCCCTAGTGCATTCCACTGATCCTCCCTTCTATCTCTTAACCGGTACCATATTGTTTTGATGACTGCTGCTTTATAGTATAGTTTAATATCTGGTACTGCTAGGCCCCCTTCCTTCACATTTTTTTCATTATTTCCCTTGATATTCTCGATTTTTGTTAATCCAAATGAATTTTGTTATAGTTTTTTCTAATTCAGTAAAGAAGTTTTTTGGTAATTTGATAGGTATGGCACTAAATAGGTAAGTTAATTTGGGTAGGATGGTCATTTTTATTATGTTAGCTCATCCTACACATGAACAATTAATGGTTTTCCAATACTTGAGATCCAGTTTTATTTGTTTGGAACGTGTTTTGTAGTTGTTTTCATATAATTACTGTGTTTGTTTTGGTAGATAGATTCCTAAGTATTTTATATTGTCTAGGGTGATTTTAAATGGTGTTTCTCTTTCTACCTCTTGCTGCTCTCATGTGTTGAAAATGTATAGAAATGCTGATGATTTATGTGCATTTATTTTGTATCCTGCAACTTTGCTAAAGTTGTTGATTATTTCTACAAGCTTCTTAGTTGATTCTCTAGGATTTTTTAAGTAGACCATCATATCATCTGCAAAGAGTGATAGCTTAGTCTCCTCATTGCCTATTTTGATACCTTCAATTTCTTTTTCTTCTCTAATTTCTACTGCTAGTGTTTCTAGTACTATGTTGAATAATAGAGGTGACAATGGGCATCCTTGTTTTACTCCTGATCTTATTGGGAAGGCTTGTAATATATCCCCATTGCATATGATGCTTGTTGATGGTTTTAGGTATATACTCTTTATTAATTTTAGGAAAGGTCCTTCTATTCCTATACCTTTCAGTGTTTTCAATAGGAATGGAGGCTGTATTTTGTCAAAGGCTTTTTCTGCATCTATTGAGATAATCATGTGATTTTTGTTTGTTAGACTGTTGATATGGTCAATTATATGGATGGTTTTCCTAATGTTGAACCATCCTTGCATTCCAGGTATAAAAAAAGGTGTATTCCTTTTTGTCCCTAGTTATTTTTCTCCACATGTTAATTAAATCTAATTTTTCTAGGACTTCATTCACCTCTGTTACCTCTTTCTTATTTATTTTTTGGTTTGATTTATCTAGATCTGAA
>NW_025365041.1:0-2265 GCF_016433145.1 Gracilinanus agilis | reverse complement strand
GAGGAGGAGGAGGAGGAGGAAGAAGAATTCTTCAGTCACTTCTTGAAAGCAACCCAAAAATGGATACTCCCAAGAACATTATACCCAAAATTCAGAGCTTTTAGGATAAAGCAAAAAAATTCTGCAAGCAGTCAGAAAAAAAGAATTCAAGTTCAAAGGAACCACAGTCTGGATCATATACATTTTAGCAGTCAACATTATAAAAGCATAGACAGTTTGAAATACAATATTCCATAAGGCAAGGAATATAAACTTAAAACCAATAATAACTTACCTAACTGGGAGAAATACTTCAGAAGAAACCAAATCTTTAATTAAATAGAAAATACTTTCAAATATTCATGATGAAAAACCTATGATACATAGAAACTTTGAAGGGCAAACATAGGAGTAAAGAGAAACATAAGAATAAGCATAAATTAACAATCTAATAAAAAAGAATAAGCATGAATGATCTAAAAAACCAAATATATATATACAGTTCTTTTCAGTATCAAAGAACTAGAAACAGAAGAATGATACTCATCAATCAAGTAATGGTATATAAATGTAATAGAATATTGTTGTGCTATAATGATTTCAGAATTAGGAAAATAATTTATCCAATGACAACAAAATTATAAACTACTACAAAAAACTTAAGAACTCTGATCAATATAATGACTGAACAAGAATTCAGAGGACTAATGATGAAAGATACTACATACTGTTTAATAAAAAATGCAAAATAGGGGCAGCTGGGTAGCTCAGTGGATTGAGAGCCAGGTCTAGAGACAGGAGGTCCTAGGTTCAAATCCGGCCTCAGACACTTCCCAGCTGTGTGACCTTGGGCAAGTCACTTGACCCCCATTGCCCACCCTTACCACTCTTCCACCTAAGAGCCAATACACAGAAGTTAAGGGTTTAAAAAAAAGCAAAAAAAATGCAAAATTACTTTTAAAATAAATATATGGAAAATGAAGAAATTTGTTTTGCCTTAACAATACATGTTGTGTAACATTTCTTACTTATTCTGTTGGGTAGGAGCTTGGAAGGGAAGAGGGGGAAGCAAAGATGAATTTCTGCTGATTGAAAATAAAAATTTGAGACGAAGAACCCTTGATATAAAACCAAACTTTCAACTCGTCAGAATTAAAAGGAAGAAAATATAAAATAAGTTCTATGTTGAGATGAGAGATCAATTAAAATCTTTCAACAGGATGATACATATCTGTTTTTTAAACATTTGGCATCGAGAACTTAACAATTTCTGGGGGGAGTCAGGTGCTTGTGGATTGAGAGCCAGGCCCAGAGAGATAGGAGGTCCTGGGTTCAAGTCTGGCCTCAGACACTTCCTAGCTGTGTGACCCTGAGCAAGTCACTTAATCCCCTATTGTCTATCCCTTATCACTCTTCTGCCTTAGAAGCAACATACAATATTAATTCTAAGATAGAAGGTAAGGGTTTAAAAAAAACTTAATTTTTTTAAAACCCTTAACTTCTGTGTATTGGCTCATAGGTTGAAGAGTGGTAAGGGTGGGCAATGGGGGTCAAGTGACTTGCCCAGGGTCACACAGCTGGGAAGTATCTGAGGCTGGATTTGAACCTAGGATCTCCCGTCTCTAGGCCTGATTCTCAATCCACTGAGCTACCCAGCTGCCCCCCAAAACTTAATTTCTTAACAAAGATATCTTTCATTTTTCATAGAGGTTTACATTCATTAGTATATTCTCCCATATGGGCATATAGCATCAATTCTTCTAAGACATGATGTTAATCAAAAGTTACAGGGGAGCAAAAAGTTTTAACAGGAACAATGTAATAAAAAAAGTGATCAGGCAATTGGCATTATATTGCCCCTCAGAAACTTAATGTATATTTTGTAATGCATATATAAAAATATAAAATTAGGTTTGTACCCCAAAGAGATCATAGATAAACAGACTTGTATGAAAATATTTATAGCTGCGCTTTTTGTGGTGGCAACAAATTGGAAAAGGAGGGGATGTCCTTCAATTAGGGAATGGCTGAACAAACTGTGGTATATGCAGGTGATGGAATACTATTGTGCTAAAAGGAATAATAAACTGGAGAAGTTCCAGGCGAACTGGAGAGACCTCCGGGAACTGATGCAGAGCGAAAGGAGCTGAGCCAGAAGAACACTGAACACAGAGACTGACATTCTGTGGTAAAATCGAATGTAATGGACCTCTGTACCAGCAGCAATACAATGACCCAGGACAATTCTGAGGGATTTATGGTAAAGATGCTACCCACATTCAGAGG